>NC_033795.1:32711870-32786355 GCF_001876935.1 Asparagus officinalis
AGTCACGCCAGGGAAGCTTATTCCCTCTGAATTGATTGATGCTAAACCAGAGGTCAAGAGTTCTGGGCAAAAGGCTGTCAGATGGGTCGCCAAACGACCCTCGTAGACCCCTGCTCAGGAAAAGATGGTGGTTCATCTTAGCACAGACCACGCAGTCACGGTCTGCACGGACGCTCCTCAATCTAGAAGAGCCCGCCAGCGGTGAAGACAGGTCCTCGCCCAACAGGAGGCCCAAACCTTCGCCTCATATGACGGCCTGAATTATTATTCGGGTCTGAAAAGTGCAAGATGGAGGAGCAACCTTCCCGATGATGGTAGGCTCGCTAAATCAGGCGAACCCTCACGTTCAGGTGGGCTTCACTCTGGCCGTAATATCCCCCGTTTCAGTGGGTCTGGTATTTCTGACAAACTGGGCCGCTCAGGCGAACCAATCCAAACGGGAAAGCCTGCCCACTTAAGTGGATTTTGTTTCTCGGGTCACATCCCTAATGCGAACGGACTGCCCAGGGCAGGTGAGCCTACCCGAGTAGGCAATCCCTCGAAATCAGGCGAGTCCCTGAAATCAGGCGAGCCTCACCGAGTCCACTCGATAGGTAAGCGTTGCGAGCGAACAGGCCTTAACGATAAAGGCAAAGCAGTAAGCAGTATCTCACAAACTCGCCTACATGAACAAAGGGTCGAAGTTCGTCAGCATGCAAGAACTCGCCTGAGCGTGAAGACTCGCCGGTTAAGATGAACTCGCCTAACTCCAACACCTAACCATTCCACCCAGTGCACGTAGGAGAGTTCATCCAAACCTCTCTCGTGTGATCGCTCGGTTGACCCCTCTGATGCCGAAGGTTGTCGCCAACCACCCGTGGAAGATCTCCGGGGTTACCTAACTTGCAAACGCACCATACATGAGGTGAATCCTTAATGTCACTGTGAAAGGCTTTGTTGGACCCTAGAGGGGGGTGATTAGGGTCAAGAGGCTATAATTATGCAATAAAATTACGACAAGCAAACCACAGTATTCTAATGCAATCAAAATAGAGGAGATAGGGTTAGGAATCATTATCCTGTGACGTACGATATGTTAACGAGGTTCGGTCTGCTGACCTACGTCCCCGCTTCCCACTCTCGAGGAGAAATCCACTACACAACCCGGTTTGGAAGCCGGAACTTTGTCTACACAGCGATCCCCTCACGATCTCACACTACACAGTTGATCTCACTAGATCACACTCCCTCACAGTTGATCTACACAAGATCATACTCACAAGATAGTAGAAATGGTGTAAGACTCTCTCTTTACAACGTCCCTATGGCAAAGAGAAAGAGCACACTGAAGCTGGGAAGTGAACACACACACAAAACTCAGAAGAACAGGTTTTGAAATTTAAGCACTGTGAAAAAAACAACATCTCTGGTTTTTGCAAAAGTTGGGACACTGAGGAAGAAGAAGAGGTTGAGTTTAAATAGGAGAAAAGCAGCTGTTTAAACCCATCCCTTAATCCCCCAAAATCTGGAACCAAAACGTCGCTGAGATCTGTACTGAGCGACGCCGAAAAAGGACAAAGATTACTGTTTGAAAAATACGGCGGTCGACTGTAGGCATATAAAATTTCTTATAGGTCCCTTAGCTCAGCTCGGCACAAACCGACAAACCAACGAGGCAACGAGATTGACTAATCGCACGCAAGCAACGGAATACGTCCATTCGCGTGCGGGATCAAGCCAAGTGTTCGAAGAGTCAACGAGTCATCCAACCAAGGGGATACTCGGACAAATCACGATCGAATCAAGATCGATTTCGGACTCGAACTCAGAAGTAGATTTACTACCTAATCGGGATACGGATTTACTGCCAAATCTGGAATCAAGTCAACGAGTCGTTTCCAGGTCAATCAACCACACAACAGAAACACAACCGAATCAAGTCCAGATCAACAACGAAGCACAGAACTGGACAACGGAAAATGACGGAACGAACAACACCCGGAGGGGCTCGGCCGAAACCGAGCCACCTCAAGGTGGCTCGGCCAAGCCGAGCCACTCCTGAGGTGGCTCGGTGGTCGAGCCACTCAGGGTGGCTCGGCAGCCGAGTCACCCCCTGGGTGGCCGAGCCACCTCAGGGTGGCTCGGCATGAGCCGAGCCACCTTGAGGTGGCCGACGGCTTGAGTTCTTGGCACTTGCACACGAGCACGGCGGCATAGTGACGAGAGCCTATAAATAGGCCAAGGGGTTCTTCATTTTAGGATGGTTGGAAATTTTGGAGAGGCGAAGCCCTGCTGAACTCAAGACTCAGAACTTAACAAGATTCAGCTTTGGGACTTCGAGGACTTGTTCATCCAGATCTGGTGCTCGACGATCGTCAACGCCAAATAAGGCAGGTGTTCGAGAGGGCCGGATCTCAGATCTACGCAGACGTACTCCGGATCTAAGCTTGGTCTTAGATCCCGAGACTTGGACGATTGTTTCCTTGGTGAATCAATCCTCCCCAGCTATTATTTCCTTCGTGGAGTAATACCCGTCGTACTGCTTAGATCTGATCGGATCTAGATCTCGCGGTGGTCCACGGATAAACCCCGGCGCAGGCAAACTGGCAAAGAACCTACCAAAGCGAGCGACTGCAAAACAGGAGCTCGCGATTCGTTCGACACAAAAGGAGAAAAGTTGTAATCTTTGTTTATTTTTATTTGATTTTCGTTGTAACCGGATCTTATAAAAAGACCGGATCTTTGTAACCGAAAAACAGTTATTCAAGATAGCAATGGAATCAGTGAAGAAAGCAATAATTTTTCCCGCGAACAATCTGGCGACCACAGTGGGATCCGCCGATCTCGCTGCCAAGATCGATGCGTCGCAGCCGCGGATCTCGATCCCGGTCGTGGAGGAGGTCGAATACGAGTTCGACCAGCAGAAGTTCGAGGAATACTTGTCGTCCTCGTCCGGATCAACCTCCCCCCGCAAGTCCAAGAAGTCCAAGTTCTCCTCCAGGAAAAAGGTTTGTTGGTATGAAGAAGTCGAAGCCACCAACGAAGATCTCACCCCGTTTGATGCCAAAGTCGCATCGGGTGAGATTCCTCCAGTTTCCAACCAGGTCAGATCTGCTCTGGCCAACTCTTCTGTCACAGAGGGCGTGGTGACTCTCTCGAAGAGAGCCCGCCAAAGGCAACGTCAACGCCTTGCGAAACAATTCGCAAAGGCCATGGAGTCAGTTGACGGGATCCGCTACAACATGGATCTGAAGAACAAAAGAGGCAAGCAGCCTCAACAATCAACGAATGGTGGTTCCTCCAAGCCGCCAACAATGGAATGGGTCCGTGTTAAACGGAACCGATCGACGCTGGAGGAGCGCATTCGCAAACGCCGCGCACTATCAGCGCCGGCACGGGCTCAAGCTGAAGAAGCCCGTAGAAAGCTGCAGAAAGAGGTAGCCAAGAAGCCGCCACCACCTCGCAAAGTTTGGAGGCCGAAGTCTAAAGCGGCGGTTCAGACCAAAACGCAGCAACTGTAGCCTCCAACCAAAATTCAACCTCCGGCGAACCAAGCTAAGTCGCTGAGAATTCCCATAGCTACTCCGGGAGATCATGCAGAATCCTCCCGAAGGAGAAAGCCAGTCTTAGAGCGCCTCGGTCCAATTCCCGACGAGAGAGGCAAAGCTCCAGTTCACGAGCGTTTGGGCCCGATGAAGAAGCCCAGAACGACTCAACACGCTGGGGGTCGCCGTCACCTCCAGTATAACAAAGAACTCAAGGCAGCTGCGCTCACCAACTTGCGCATCGAAGTCCAAGAGCACGCTGAAGACTCACGCCCACAAAGGCACGTTTCGAGGCGTGTAACTTTTGAAAACCCAAAGAAGGTAATCCAACCTCAGATGGAAACATTATCATCTGATAGTGATAGTGTTACACCTGAGAAGTCGTGCCCACACACGATAGGTTACTCCGACTGTCAAAATAACGAGTTGTACTATCATGCTGGGGGTACAAATAGAACCAGGAAGAGGAGTCCCCGAAAACAGGAAACTCAATGCCCCTGTTCCAAACTCATTCGGGCGGTATTGTCTGAATGCAACTGCATTAAGGCAGTCCCCGAAAGAGTTTCAGTTTTTGAGAGACTTAGTGCGGAGACGCCAAAACCAAGGCCTAGGCGTTCCCCACGAAGAAAAAGGATGGTTGAAGACGGAGAATTTCCGAGGGTCACCACCAATATGACCAGCAAGGGGACATCGGCACGGGACGATTTCGAGTCGATTCTGAAAGCATCCCGGCGTCTAACCCGTCTGCAGTCTGGAGCAATGGCACGAGGAACTTATGGTAGGGTTCGGACAAGAGTACCTTCAGAAGGTGAAGAGTCGGATACCTGCTCCGCAGTCGCATCAGATAATACAGTGTCCAGTGAGGGGGAACCCCGCGAGTCACTGATGATAAGCGCGGAACAAGTTGCCAAGATGATTGAAGACGCTTTGGCTAAACAGCAGGAAACTTTCAGGTTCGAGATGCAGATGACCATGCAGAACATGAGAGAAATGCATGACCAACAAATCCAAGCATTGGCGAACCAAGGGATGAAGCTCACAATGCCAATAACCCTCCTGTCAATGCAGGGGGTGGTAACGAGGATGCCAACGAAGATACAAGTGAAGACTTGAAGATCAAAGATCTCGAGAGCAAAATCAACACATTGATCTCCGCTCAAGAGACGAAGAAAACGGGCATTCCTTGTCCATACCCAAGAGAGTGGGAATCGATCCCATATCCGGCGAAGTTCAATCTAATCAACTTCACGCCGTTCGATGGGAAGGGTTCCCCCACTCAGCATTTGATTTATTTCAAATCGCACCTGGGTATTATTTCCGGCAATGAGCCTCTGATGGTGCGGTCATTCGTCGGCACTCTTCGCGGAGCCGCCTTCGATTGGTATCGCCGCCTCAAGCCAGGAAGCGTAAATAGCTGGGACGACATGGAGACAAAATTCCTTGCTAATTTCTTCGACGACGACACCGAGGTATCTATTGGATCGTTGCTCGATGAGAAGCAGAAGGACGGAGAGTTAGTCGATACCTTCGTCAAAAGGTTCCGGAACAAGGCGATGAATTGCCGGGACCCGATCACAGAGGAATTCATCCTCCAAACTTGCCACAACAACCTTGCGTTGGACGTGTTGGAAGCAATGGGAACAGCACCGTCTGACACTTGGAAGGATCTGAAGGTGCGCGGTGAACAAGCCGAACGTTTCCTCCGAAGGAAGAAGGCCGAGAGGAACCAACCGACGGTTAATCCGCTGGACTCAAATTTCGCCTCTCGTGGTAAGGGCAAAACACCTGCAGCTACTGGTGGTGCTAATCAAGCGTCACAACAGCAATCCCGAAGGCAGCAAAAGACTTCGGGTCCGAGACTCCAAAAAGAGTACTCTTTCAAGGACGAAGACGTTCCAGCCATCTTCGAATCCCTCCTTGAAGGTAACAAGATCAAGCTACCACCTATCACAAATCAGGAGGAAGCTGACAACACTACGGACCCAAAGTACTGTGCATACCACAGGAGGGTCGTTCATCCCACCAAGGATTGCTTTGCTCTCAAGAATAGCATTCAGACCTTGGTTGAAGCCGGCGTCATAACGCTAAGGTAAGCCAAATAAGAACGGCAAAACTCCAAAGAGTATACGAGTATAAACTGTTTCTCAATCCTCCGACCGGTATAAGAGGTTAAACTACTCCCTGATACTCCAATAGGTATATGAGTCTAAACTGTTTCCCCACTTTTGACGGGAAGTTCCTGGAGAATATTAAGCTAATATTCTTAAGGATAACCCGGTTAGTTAACTGATAATAATGTCCGAACCAGTTCCGCAGAGGAAACTGGGGGTGGACGATTTATGTAACGGGAAGTTCCCAAAACCACAGCAATGTAATGAATAAGAACTCCCATTCTCACCATGTCTATGCACTCAACACTCTCTCTGTTAGAGTCTGGACGTAAAGTACCCACTTGGTCAAACCTTCTTACAGTTAGGACCACAGTCAAAATCCCCTCTCGATTCCCCCAATGAACGAGAGGTCCACAAATTGAGCGATCAAACCTTCCTACAGTTAGGATTGTCTCAAAACACCCACTTGGTCAAACCTTCTTACAGTTAGGACCACAGTCAAAATCCCCTCTCGATTCCCCCAATGAACGAGAGGTCCACAAATTGAGCGATCAAACCTTCCTACAGTTAGGATTGTCTCAAAACACCCACTTGGTCAAACCTTCTTACAGTTAGGACCACAGTCAAAATCCCCTCTCGATTCCCCCAATGAACGAGAGGTCCACAAATTGAGCGATCAAACCTTCCTACAGTTAGGATTGTCTCAAAACACCCACTTGGTCAAACCTTCTTACAGTTAGGACCACAGTCAAAATCCCCTCTCGATTCCCCCAATGAACGAGAGGTCCACAAATTGAGCGATCAAACCTTCCTACAGTTAGGATTGTCTCAAAACACCCACTTGGTCAAACCTTCTTACAGTTAGGACCACAGTCAAAATCCCCTCTCGATTCCCCCAATGAACGAGAGGTCCACAAATTGAGCGATCAAACCTTCCTACAGTTAGGATTGTCTCAAAACACCCACTTGGTCAAACCTTCTTACAGTTAGGACCACAGTCAAAATCCCCTCTCGATTCCCCCAATGAACGAGAGGTCCACAAATTGAGCGATCAAACCTTCCTACAGTTAGGATTGTCTCAAAACACCCACTTGGTCAAACCTTCTTACAGTTAGGACCACAGTCAAAATCCCCTCTCGATTCCCCCAATGAACGAGAGGTCCACAAATTGAGCGATCAAACCTTCCTACAGTTAGGATTGTCTCAAAACACCCACTTGGTCAAACCTTCTTACAGTTAGGACCACAGTCAAAATCCCCTCTCGATTCCCCCAATGAACGAGAGGTCCACAAATTGAGCGATCAAACCTTCCTACAGTTAGGATTGTCTCAAAACACCCACTTGGTCAAACCTTCTTACAGTTAGGACCACAGTCAAAATCCCCTCTCGATTCCCCCAATGAACGAGAGGTCCACAAATTGAGCGATCAAACCTTCCTACAGTTAGGATTGTCTCAAAACACCCACTTGGTCAAACCTTCTTACAGTTAGGACCACAGTCAAAATCCCCTCTCGATTCCCCCAATGAACGAGAGGTCCACAAATTGAGCGATCAAACCTTCCTACAGTTAGGATTGTCTCAAAACACCCACTTGGTCAAACCTTCTTACAGTTAGGACCACAGTCAAAATCCCCTCTCGATTCCCCCAATGAACGAGAGGTCCACAAATTGAGCGATCAAACCTTCCTACAGTTAGGATTGTCTCAAAACACCCACTTGGTCAAACCTTCTTACAGTTAGGACCACAGTCAAAATCCCCTCTCGATTCCCCCAATGAACGAGAGGTCCACAAATTGAGCGATCAAACCTTCCTACAGTTAGGATTGTCTCAAAACACCCACTTGGTCAAACCTTCTTACAGTTAGGACCACAGTCAAAATCCCCTCTCGATTCCCCCAATGAACGAGAGGTCCACAAATTGAGCGATCAAACCTTCCTACAGTTAGGATTGTCTCAAAACACCCACTTGGTCAAACCTTCTTACAGTTAGGACCACAGTCAAAATCCCCTCTCGATTCCCCCAATGAACGAGAGGTCCACAAATTGAGCGATCAAACCTTCCTACAGTTAGGATTGTCTCAAAACACCCACTTGGTCAAACCTTCTTACAGTTAGGACCACAGTCAAAATCCCCTCTCGATTCCCCCAATGAACGAGAGGTCCACAAATTGAGCGATCAAACCTTCCTACAGTTAGGATTGTCTCAAAACACCCACTTGGTCAAACCTTCTTACAGTTAGGACCACAGTCAAAATCCCCTCTCGATTCCCCCAATGAACGAGAGGTCCACAAATTGAGCGATCAAACCTTCCTACAGTTAGGATTGTCTCAAAACACCCACTTGGTCAAACCTTCTTACAGTTAGGACCACAGTCAAAATCCCCTCTCGATTCCCCCAATGAACGAGAGGTCCACAAATTGAGCGATCAAACCTTCCTACAGTTAGGATTGTCTCAAAACACCCACTTGGTCAAACCTTCTTACAGTTAGGACCACAGTCAAAATCCCCTCTCGATTCCCCCAATGAACGAGAGGTCCACAAATTGAGCGATCAAACCTTCCTACAGTTAGGATTGTCTCAAAACACCCACTTGGTCAAACCTTCTTACAGTTAGGACCACAGTCAAAATCCCCTCTCGATTCCCCCAATGAACGAGAGGTCCACAAATTGAGCGATCAAACCTTCCTACAGTTAGGATTGTCTCAAAACACCCACTTGGTCAAACCTTCTTACAGTTAGGACCACAGTCAAAATCCCCTCTCGATTCCCCCAATGAACGAGAGGTCCACAAATTGAGCGATCAAACCTTCCTACAGTTAGGATTGTCTCAAAACACCCACTTGGTCAAACCTTCTTACAGTTAGGACCACAGTCAAAATCCCCTCTCGATTCCCCCAATGAACGAGAGGTCCACAAATTGAGCGATCAAACCTTCCTACAGTTAGGATTGTCTCAAAACACCCACTTGGTCAAACCTTCTTACAGTTAGGACCACAGTCAAAATCCCCTCTCGATTCCCCCAATGAACGAGAGGTCCACAAATTGAGCGATCAAACCTTCCTACAGTTAGGATTGTCTCAAAACACCCACTTGGTCAAACCTTCTTACAGTTAGGACCACAGTCAAAATCCCCTCTCGATTCCCCCAATGAACGAGAGGTCCACAAATTGAGCGATCAAACCTTCCTACAGTTAGGATTGTCTCAAAACACCCACTTGGTCAAACCTTCTTACAGTTAGGACCACAGTCAAAATCCCCTCTCGATTCCCCCAATGAACGAGAGGTCCACAAATTGAGCGATCAAACCTTCCTACAGTTAGGATTGTCTCAAAACACCCACTTGGTCAAACCTTCTTACAGTTAGGACCACAGTCAAAATCCCCTCTCGATTCCCCCAATGAACGAGAGGTCCACAAATTGAGCGATCAAACCTTCCTACAGTTAGGATTGTCTCAAAACACCCACTTGGTCAAACCTTCTTACAGTTAGGACCACAGTCAAAATCCCCTCTCGATTCCCCCAATGAACGAGAGGTCCACAAATTGAGCGATCAAACCTTCCTACAGTTAGGATTGTCTCAAAACACCCACTTGGTCAAACCTTCTTACAGTTAGGACCACAGTCAAAATCCCCTCTCGATTCCCCCAATGAACGAGAGGTCCACAAATTGAGCGATCAAACCTTCCTACAGTTAGGATTGTCTCAAAACACCCACTTGGTCAAACCTTCTTACAGTTAGGACCACAGTCAAAATCCCCTCTCGATTCCCCCAATGAACGAGAGGTCCACAAATTGAGCGATCAAACCTTCCTACAGTTAGGATTGTCTCAAAACACCCACTTGGTCAAACCTTCTTACAGTTAGGACCACAGTCAAAATCCCCTCTCGATTCCCCCAATGAACGAGAGGTCCACAAATTGAGCGATCAAACCTTCCTACAGTTAGGATTGTCTCAAAACACCCACTTGGTCAAACCTTCTTACAGTTAGGACCACAGTCAAAATCCCCTCTCGATTCCCCCAATGAACGAGAGGTCCACAAATTGAGCGATCAAACCTTCCTACAGTTAGGATTGTCTCAAAACACCCACTTGGTCAAACCTTCTTACAGTTAGGACCACAGTCAAAATCCCCTCTCGATTCCCCCAATGAACGAGAGGTCCACAAATTGAGCGATCAAACCTTCCTACAGTTAGGATTGTCTCAAAACACCCACTTGGTCAAACCTTCTTACAGTTAGGACCACAGTCAAAATCCCCTCTCGATTCCCCCAATGAACGAGAGGTCCACAAATTGAGCGATCAAACCTTCCTACAGTTAGGATTGTCTCAAAACACCCACTTGGTCAAACCTTCTTACAGTTAGGACCACAGTCAAAATCCCCTCTCGATTCCCCCAATGAACGAGAGGTCCACAAATTGAGCGATCAAACCTTCCTACAGTTAGGATTGTCTCAAAACACCCACTTGGTCAAACCTTCTTACAGTTAGGACCACAGTCAAAATCCCCTCTCGATTCCCCCAATGAACGAGAGGTCCACAAATTGAGCGATCAAACCTTCCTACAGTTAGGATTGTCTCAAAACACCCACTTGGTCAAACCTTCTTACAGTTAGGACCACAGTCAAAATCCCCTCTCGATTCCCCCAATGAACGAGAGGTCCACAAATTGAGCGATCAAACCTTCCTACAGTTAGGATTGTCTCAAAACACCCACTTGGTCAAACCTTCTTACACATATATATATAAGTATATATGTATAAGTATATATATCTGTATAGTATATAAGTATATGTAACTGTATATATATTAATTATATATTTGTTATAAATTTATATATACATACATGTATATATATACATATATATGTATATATATATACATATATATATATACATATATATATAAGTATATATGTATAAGTATATATATCTGTATAGTATATAAGTATATGTAGCTGTATATATATTAATTATATATTTGTTATAAATTTAATTAATAAATACATATATATAAATACTTGTGTATCTATATACTATTTATTATTTAACAATATAACAAAATATTTATTAATATATTTTTATATATAGATATACGAACATATATGTATATATATACAATCCTTTTATGTTCAACCTGCAACCTGCACAACTCAACACACAAATAAGAACGTTCATAGGGCTTTGTTATTATCAAACAAGGTTCATAGATGGTCATACCCAACAATCTCCCCCTTTTGATGATAACAAACCTAGAAGTTAAGATTGATTCTACATTAACATGTCATGTGTTGAGTGTGTGCCTTCGTGAAGCATAACATGCCAATAGTATATCAAAATAAATCCAAACTGCTCCCCCTATCGACATGCTCCCCCTAAAACTGTGCTTCCGGTCATGAAAAAAATTCACCATATTTTTAAAACAATTTGAAACAGCCACCAATCTTAACCTCTCTCCCCCCTTTTGTTTTCATCAAAATCATATAAAGCAATAGAAATAGTCATATGAGAAGAACACTTTGTACGTATGATCAAGAGATGATATAAAGGCACATTTGATTAATCAAAGCATACATTAAATCATAAATCAAAATCTCCATATGCTCAAAAGTTGTAGGTGAGAGATATAAAATGATAGGAAGCATGATTAGAATCGCTATGAGGTTTTTAAAAGAAAGAATTTCCAACCAAGCTACCATTTTTCCCGCAAAAGATTCAGAACATGTACTTATATATAAGAATTATGTGTCGTCAACTCATTAAGAATGAGATCAAGATACTCACATCCAAGTATAGCCATATAGGACACTTAGATGTGGACGGAGTAGAGCTTGATGTATATATATACACCGACTCTAAATATTTGCAATTCTTAGTAAGGTCGGATATCCTTGAGTTATGTCACACCCTATCCATTTTTCATGTGAAGCAATTTAATATGGTTTTTCTTTAACTCCGTTATTTTTTCTTTTCATTGAAGTTCATGCTTTTATTTTCATCTAAAGGGTAAACATCACACATTCTCTAAGTAAGCATGTTATGAAATCTATGTCAACCATATTCAAACTTCTTTTCCCAATTCTATTCCTTTTGTACCATCACGAGCAAAAATAATTAAGATTTTATCAAAACTATCTTGTGGTAAGCAGGAGATGTAAGAATCATGAAACGACTATTATATAATATGCCTAAGAAATCATAAAAATCAAAGTATATCATTTATTGTTCATGGCATAAAATATAAATCTCACACTCCTATTTTATAGTTTAAATGTTTTCAATAAAAATCAAAAGTTCATCTCAGTCACTTCCAGAATGTTTTTTTAACAAGCACACAAAAGAAAAAAGGATCAAGCACACACAAAACAAAACAAGCACAAAAAGAAAAAATTAATTACAAAGTTTCTAAAAATATGTACAGTGGAAATATCACATTCTCATACTAATTATTTATCAATAATTTTCAAATCTAGACAAAGATAACAAAATCGATCAGTAGCTAGGGGTTTCATAAAGATATCAACAAATTGAGATTCTGTGGGAATAACCTCAACGCAAATGTTACCTTTAGCTACGTGATCTCTCAAAAAGTGATGTCTAACATCTATGTGTTTGGTACAAGAGTGATGGACATGATTATTTGAAAGATCAATGGCACTTTTACCATCACAATTCAATGGAACATTCATGTTAGTTAAACCATAATCAGAAAGCGTTTGCATCGTCCACAAGACCTGAGCGCAACAACTACTTAAGGTAATATATTCCGCTTCGGTCGTGGACAGAGCAGTGTTGTTCTGCTTACGACTTGACCATACAACTAAGGAATGTCCCAACATAAAACTGGTGTCACTTGTGCTTTTTCTATCCACGTGACTACCTGCATAATCAGCACCAGAATAAGCAGAAAGTGCAAAGCTATCACAAGATGGGTACCACAAACCAAAGTTTTGTGTGTGTATCAAATACCTAAAGATTATTCTTATCTCCTTAACATGTGACTCCTTAGGTTTAGCTTGAAAGCGTGCACATAGTCATACAACAAACATGACATCAAGTCTAGAGGCTGTAAGATAAAGAAGGGATCCAACCATACCTCTATACTTCTTTTGATTGTAGTCGGTTCCATTTTCGTCATTGGTGAGCTTCATGCTTGGACTCATAGGCGTGTCACTAGGCTTCAATTTCTCCATCCTAAATCGCTTGAGCATCTCTTTCACGTACTTTGATTGGGATATGAAAATTCCATCATCACTTTGGCGCACTTGAAAACCTACGAAAAACTTTAGCTCCCCCACTAAACTCACCTCGAACTCATCCTGCATAACCTTTTAAAACTTTTGGCAGAGAAGATCATTAGTAGCACCATATATAATATTATCCACATAAATTTATATTACCAAGAAGTCATCATGATCATGCAGAAAGAACAAAGTATTATCAACACACCTCTTTTTTAAATTATTTTCCAAAAGATATAAATATAGACGGTCATACCAAGCCCTAGGAGCTTTCTTAAGACCATACAATACCTTTTTAAGTTCAAAAACATGATTTGGAAATTCAAGTCTCTCAAAACCTGGGCCGTTGCTCAACAAAAACCTTTTCTTTCAGAAATCCATTTAGGAAAATACTTTTTACATCCATTTGATTAAGCTTAAAAACCTTAAAAGATGCAAAGGCAAGCAATATCCTAATGGCTTCTAGCCTAGCAACTGGAGCAAAAGTTTCATCAAAATCAATTCCCTCAATTTGATTATACCCCTTAGCTATCAATCTAGCTTTGTTCCTAATCACATTACCGTTATCATCGAACTTATTTTTGAACACCCACTTCGTACCAACAACGGAATAATCCTTTGGTCAAGGAATGAGTGTCCAAACCTCGTTTCTATCAAATTAGTTTAGTTCTTCTTGCATGGCCATGACCCAACAACTATCATTAAGTACAGTTTCTACATCTTTTAGTTCTATTTTAGAAATAAATCCACCATAAATCTAGAGTGCACACAAGTTATTAGTAAAGGACGAACGTGTACAAATACCTGTTGTTAAGTCACCAATAACCAGTTCTAGTGGATGATTCGGGTTATAGATCAAGTCTTCTGGTCTCAAATTCTCTTTTGAAGCATTTTGTGTGCCTTCATCATTGTTCATAGAATTTGTAGGTACTTGCAAACCTTTAGCATTGGTTCCTTCTTTTTTCTCATTCGATATCTTCATTGGTCCTGTGAGGCAAAGATGGATTATTTGATTCATCAAATTTCACATGAATAGATTTAGTAATTGAGAGAGTTTATTTAAGAAAAATCCTATAAGCTTTGCTTCTTGTAGAATATCCTACAAACACTCCTTCTATGCTTTTTGACTCAAAAGTCTTGGGTTGATCACCTGTGTTCAATACAAAACATTTGCACCCAAACACTCTAAAATAAGAGATGTCAGAAATCCTACCATGCCATAACTCATAATAAGCCTTACCTATAATAGATCTCAGCATAACTCGATTGCAAACATAGCAAGCGGTATTTACTGCCTCAGCCTATAGGGACAAAGACAATCCATACTCACTTAGCATACTCCTAGCAATTTCTTTTAATGTTCGATTCTTTCTCTCGACTACCCCATTTTGTTGAGGTGTTCTAGGAGAAGAGAATTCATGTGAAATCCCATTTTCAATGCAAAAAATTTCAAATTCGATATTTTCAAATTCACCACCATGATCACTCCTAATACTAATAATAGAAAGTCTCTTTCTATTTTGAACTTACTTATAAAAGATTTTGAAGTAATCAAAAGACTCAGATTTTTTGGCTAAGAAATACACCCAAGTATATCGAGAATAATCATCAACCAAAACTAAGCAATACATCTTTCCTCCTATACTAGCAACCTTAGTGGGTTCAAAAAGATCCATGTGAATCAACTCTAAGACTCTTTTAGTAGCAACAACTTGTGGACCAGCAAAGGAGGCTCTAGTTTGCTTACCTTTCGTGTATACCTCACACAACTTACCATTCTCGTATGTTTGATGTGGGAGTCCACGAACTAGATGAAATTACCCGAGAGGGGTCAATAGGGTAATATGCTAATATAATCCTATTTTAATGCCAATTAAAAACTTATTAACTAATTATCCTAGTAAGAATGATATTCAAGAAGATTATATGCAATGATATTAAACTAAGGGTGAAATAAACATGAGCAATGGTGAAATAGAATAAAAAAAATAATGAGAACAAATGTAATGCCAAGGCAAACTCAAACACACAATATGATCACGAAGTTTGGTCCTTCTGACCTGTCTTCGCTCCCTACTCCCGGAGAGAATCCACTATCACAACGGGTTTTTAACGTTCACCCAAAACGTTTATAGCTCACAATCTTGTTTTCTAGCTCACCGAAAACATTCACAACTCACACTTTTGCAATCTCACTCTACAACCTCAAGTTTTGGTCTCTCACGTGTCGCCTCCCTCAAGTACTCGGCTTTATTACCTCTCCCTAAGCTTTACTATCGATGCCACTCCTCTTGGTATCGACCACGTCTCTCACCACACACTCCTCTCGGTGTACTAGTATATTATAAAATGTATCTCAGTATAAACATAATAACAAATGGTTTGTTCTCTAATACAAGATGAGAACTAAGTGTAAGCTCACTCAATCACACCCACAACCCAAATTACTCAATGTGTGATAATAACTTAAGCTCAAGTGGTTGTGTGTGAAAGATAACAAGTAATATAAACTCAATTGAAATCTAGCTTATAAAAATAATAAACAAAACTTATAAATAGCTAGAGATTGAGTTTAAGAAATCTTCTCTTAAAAAACAAGAGTGAAAGAAATGAGATTGAAGCACAAACACAAAAAAGATGATCTCTTCTTCCTCTTGTGAAAATCACTTCACATAAACAAACTTAAAAGCCAAACTTAAACCAAACTTAATCACCCTTAAACTTGTTTCTAAAACCCTCTTGGTAGTTTAAAATATTAAATATAATAGGGTATATATAGGGTAGAAGAACCCAGCCCAAAAAGTATACAAAAACCCATAAAAATCACAAAACAACAAAATATGAAAAATAGCCATTACTGTGCAACGACTAGTTTATAAGTCAACTTGTCAGAAGTTATAAGTCGACTCATATGTAATAAGTCAACTTGTTAGATAAGTAAGTCGACTTAACAGATTAAAAACACTGTCTGTAAAACAACTCATAAGTTGACTTGACAAAAGACATAAGTCGACTTAGTATAAGTCGACTTGCTGGAATAGTAAGTCAACTCAACAAATAGAAAATGTATTTTCCAGAGCAGTTCATAAGTCGACTTGTCAGTCCTTGTAAGTCAACTCATGAATGTGCACGTGCACTGTTCATGTATAAAATCTGAGTTTTGAAGTACCTTAAAAAATAGCAAATAAATTCCAAAAACATAAAACTTTGAGAAATGTTTATAAACATAAAAATAAACATGTTACAAAAAGATTTTTTTTAAATTACATCTTCCAATTGTGAAAACTCTTCATTTTGAAAAATAGTCCAAAAATATGAAAACTTAACAACACATGTTTTTGACAAACAAACTTGCATATTCATTTTGATTGGATTAAAGGACTTAGGAAAAGATACAAAATGATGTAATTTAGTCTTTAATCCATAAACACATATTTTTGCAAATAAACATGATTTCATTGATTTAAACTTGTTGATTAATGAAATCATCTTAAGCATATATAAACATGAAAATATATTTATGTACGTGTATTGAGTTTTCATGTTCATGTGGCTAAACATATTATTTACCAAAGGCAAAAATGATAAATATGAAACATGTATGTATGTATATAAATAAGTAAGTTTGTTTCATATTCAAACTTGAAAACTGTAAAACTAAAATGTATATATGTGTATAAGATTGAGCTCTAAGTATTAACACACAAGTATAAACCCTAAACTATAAAAATTATACCCAAGCAATCTTGATCTTTAATTAAAAACTTCATAACCTTCATACCTTTATCGCATAACTGGCTAATGGAAATGAGATTGTGCTTGAGGCTTTCTACCAGGAGAACATCATGAAGCTGCAAAGTGCCATTACCAATAATACCTTTTCCAATCACGTTACACTTACCATTATCTCCCAGAGTGACACAACCTCCAGTCTGTTTGACTTGGCTAAGGAACTTGTCTTTACTTCCCGTCATGTGCCTCGAGCCGCCAGAATCCAAGTACCACTCGCATCTTTGTTCCTTAGCCGTGCAGCAGACCTATGCAAAAGAAGAAAAAGATATTTTTGACCTAGGCATCCATATAGGTCCATAGGGGTTAGCGTATGTACCTTTAGGAACCCAGATTTGTTTGAACTTTATATTCTTGTTCCTGTTGGTCTAGTTGTTATATAAATTCCCCATAAACCCACAACCAAAACATCTAGGAAAGGCACTTCCACCTCTAGCCGTCTCATTGTGAACATGTTTCCTTTTAGGCTTCTCTACTTTATTAGTACCATATCCTAATCCACGTCTATTAATGTTAGGCAGTAGGTATCCTAGAATCATGTTTAATGATTTTTTACCAACTTTGAAATTTTCAATCATCAATTCTAGATTGTGGACTCTGGATTTCAAAAAGATATTTTCGTTAACTATTAAGGTACAACGACTAGCAAATGTTTTCTAATTTTGAATCTCACCTTTCAAAAGATCATCCTTTTGTTTTTCAAATTTTTTTTCAAACTTTTCTTTTTTCCTTCTCGAATTCCTTTTCAACCATTGGGCATTTTTCGCAAACAATTTTTGTTTTCAAATCATTTTTTAGTTTATCTACTTCACATTCCAAATTTTTCTTAAAAGTTTTATTTTCTAATTCAAGCATAGAGCACCTCTCACAAATTTTGCTTTCTTGCGAAGCATGTTTTTCCTTGATTTTAGCAAGAAGTGTTTTCAACGTTTTATTTTCATTTTCTAGCTTTTCATTTCTTATTTTCAAATTATAATCATCTTCTTGCAATTTGTAATTTATTTCTTAAAACTCCTTTATGCTAGCTTGTTGTTGTTCTATCCTGGTGTACATGATATATCAAATTACAATAATATCAGACCTGGACAAGGATTGTACCTCATCGTCATTACCATTCTTGTCGACGTCTCCCATTAAGCACAATGTTGCGAAAGCCTCCTCCATCTCAGGATCATTCTCACCATCCTCATCCCAGGTCACCATCATTGATTTTCCATGATTCTTTAGCAATGGACATTCAACTTTCAAATGACTTGGTTTCCTTCTATTGAAACAATTAGATTGATCAACTTTATATGACTCAGACTATTTTGTAGGAAAAAATTGTTTAAAATGACTGAGGTTCTTAGCCATTTTTGCTCTGCCCCTCGAGGTTCTAATGATATTCTTAAAGCCCCAAACCATCATGACCAGCTCTTCGTCAAAATCATTTGCACTGTCATCCTCTACCTTTAAAGCAAACGGCTTCTTGACTTTGTTCTCCTCTAAATCTCGTATCTCACATGCTTTGAGCTCCATCTCATGAGTTATCAAGTTCCCAATGAGCTCTTCTAAGTTTTGACGGTTGAGATCTTTTGCTTCTTGGATGGCAGTGACCTTCAGCTCAAAGCTTTGCGGAAGTACGCACAAGATCTTTCTTACCAACTCAACTTCTGTATATGACCTGCCAAGCGCCTTTGAGTTGTACACGATATGGTTGAATCTTGCATACATGTCCTTTATACTCTCATTTGGCTACATTCGGAATGCCTCGTACTCATGACTCAATAGCGCCAACCTAGATTCCTTGACTTATGAAGTGCCCTCATGTGTAACCTCTAAGGTGTGCCAGATTTCCTACGCAGTAGAACAATGAGATATGTGATTAAATTCTATATGATCTAAAGCATATATAATGGCATTCATTGCTTTATTATTTAAAGAATATAAATTTTTGTCATCTATGTCCCATTTATCCTCTGGTTTCACAATGTCTATGTCCTGAATACGTGTAACAGGTGGTGTGTAATCTTTAATGACTATATTCCACACTTCAAAGCCAGCTGACGCTAAGTAGATTCTCATTCTAGCTTTCCAGTAAGCATATTGTCCTATTAAATCTGGGTGGCCTAGCAATTTATTGTCCCTCGGCAAAAGCACTATCATTAGTATCCATGGTAATTCTAGGCTTTCCTAATCTTAAATCAAAATATGATCACGAGTCTGAACCTTGCTCTGATACCACTTGTTGGATTGAGGAATAGCCTAGGGGGGTGAATATGCTATGGCCAATTTATAAAATTTCAATTTAGCCAAACAACCAAACAACCACGCAGATATATCAAATTACAAATGCAGGCAGCTATAATATACAGAAAATAATATAGAATGTAAAGCATACACATATGTACCCAGGTTTGGCCTCCACACCTACGTTCTATAACCAGAATCACTAGCAAAATAGTTTCACAACCCCTTACACCTAATAAGATTGACTACTCACCGCAATCGTCGTCCCCCGCACGATTCGTTGGTTACCACTACTATCTAAACTAAATCTACTAACAATTTCCAAGAACTACAACCCCTAGTCTGCAACCCAACCTAAAATAGATCTAGAGTCCAAATTAAGTGTAAAAGATAATACAGATCGACAACAAATAAAAATAAAAGGAACAAAGTTTAGAGAAGCTCAATGTTGCCTTTGTCACGTCGATCTAAAATTTTTAAAGTAGCACTCACTATAAAATTGGTATTTATGTGTCCAGATCTAAGTCTACTTCACACGGCTTCTGATGGATTGCAAAACAGAGATTTCTAAAAATATTTGAGCGAAGTCTGTGCAAGGAGAAGGATCTGTATATTCTGTTGTCTTTGTCATGTTGATCTAGAATCTTTTTAAGTAGCACTCATAGTAAAACTAGTATTGATACGTCTGGCTCTTAGTCTTCTTCGTATAGCTTCTGACAGATTGTAAAACGGAGATCTCTACAAATTTCTATGAATTTTTGATCGAAGCCTGTGCAAGGAGGAGTATCTGCGAATTCTGTTGTATTCTGCTCTCTTTTTTCATTAATCTCACTCCCTGCCACCATTAATAGCCTTTAAGTAGGCTTTGATAACCCTAATCTTCTTAGGGTTTAATTCTTCCCCTTAGATATGACATGTGACACAATCTGGGGCCATAGAAAAGTCAAAACACCCATAAAACACTATGTACACATACAGGTATAGGAGTCTGTATTTGTACCGCTTTTTCTGCACTCGATAGGCCACATGGCACAAAATTATTGGCTAAAATATCCTCCCGCGGTCCCTTGCCTATTTTTCTCTCTCCCTTCAAAGGCGCACCCGTGTGAGGTGGGGCCCGCTTGCAGCTGAAATCACGCGCATTTGATGCGTGCTGCTGGATTGACGCAAGGCTAAACAGATCGGAGACACGTGGCCTGTAACGGTGAGATATGCATAGTCAATATTAGCTAGGCCTGTTTGTGTAGGGTTTTTCCTGCATACTTTGAACTAGACCTTGCGAAAATCTTGTAAAACAAATTTTCTTAGGCTTTGGAAATAGTATGCACATATATATATTGTTATGGTGTTCACTCACCCAAGATACAATATTTACTATGTAATGCAATAAGAGTCCTAGTCAACTCCCAAGAGTTCTAGGCAGTCAACTCCTAAGTCGAGTAATAAGCCATTGGCTCTTTATCAAGGTAAGCCCAAGACACTACATATGGTCGATTCATCTAGTACAACTCGATCATCATGGCAAGATTACAAGACCTTAGTACCTTATCAAGGTATAAACCCAAGGCACAATTACAGAGACCTCGGCCCCATCTACTCATCAAGCCGGCACCCTGGTGTCGACACAAGAGGCGATATTAGCCAATATGAGAGATCATGACATTCTAGACAAGTCGATATCTTTATATCAACTTAAAAGATGGTTATTAAGATAAGATAAGATGATGTTTCGCCCAGTCGGATAGACCGACACTCCTAAGTCGATATGAAAGACGGTGCCGACCAACCCTTTTATCAAGGACGACCCTATTTAGGACCACTTGACCCTGGCCTCAAGCCTCTCTCCCAGAGCAAATGTTAACATCTCAGTCTACCTCGAGCAAGTCTTATCCAGATTTTGGCCTGATAAGTCTCCATGACTTGTCATCTCAATCACTTCTTAGAAAATACGGAGATACATTCTTCCATAATGAAGTGACTTCCTCTTCAGTCGCCAGTCGACACCTGTAAAACAAGGGATGACTCAGTATGCCCACGTGCCCTCTGCCATGCTCCTAAGTCACTTTCTGGATATCATGGATAAGCGATCTCCCATGCTGAGATGACTTATCTTCCAGTCGCCGGCTGACACTTGTAAAGAGAGGGATGATTCATCTTCCAGCTCATGCTTTGTCACCGCTATTTTGTATGGTCAAAATGACCAATCTGCCATGGACGTCCACTATATAGATGGATGCTATTCACCAAGGCAGAGAGGGGGGGGGGAGCAAACAACAAAGCCAGAAGCAAATAACAATCTAAATCTTCCTCCTGACCCAATGATTATCTCTAATGCATACAGCATAAGAACCCATAGTTATAAACTCCACTCAAACTCATGTTTATCAACTGACTTAATCGTCGGAGGAACCACGAGGAACCAGTCTCCACTTTATCACGAGTTATTTCTGTCTATGCAGCACAGACATTAGGCCCTCGTTCAATAACTAGGCATAAAGCTGGAGAAGGGAACGGGCCCTCCATCATCCTTCATCACCCTGCAACAATCCTCTTCTGGATTAATAGTCTATTTGATATCGAGCATCAATAATAGATTTTCGTTAATCTCACCCACTACCATCATTAACAGCCTTTAAGTAGGCTTTGCTAACCCTAATCTACTTAGGGTTTAATTCTGCCCCTTGGATATGATATGTCGCACAATCTGGGGCCATAGAAAAGTCAAAACACCGTGTATATAAGTATATATAAGTGTATGTATATATTAATTATATATTTGTTATAAATTGAATTAATAAATACATATATATAAATACTTGCGTATCTATATACTATTTATTAATTAACAATATAACAAAATATTTATTAATATATTTTTATATATAGATATACGAATATATTCATATATATATATAATCCTTTTTCGTTCAACCTGCAACCTGCACAACTCAACACACATATCAGAATATTCATAGGGGTTTATTTTTATCAAACAAGGTTCATAGACGGTCATACCCAACAAATGGGTCTTTTCCTGTTGATGAGGATTAGATTGTTTAGAAGTTAGCTCAGTCTTCTCTTAGCAATACCTCTCAATCGGGTTGCAAGTACGATGCGTGTGTAGCTTCTTTTCACTAAAAAGCTTTTGGGCCAAAGTTTCTACCTCTCGTATGCCTCTGCGTGTGCGTGTTGGTGTCCCCAAAGTGGATGATCTCCTCTCCTTTTATAGGTTAAAAGAGAGAGTTATTGGTCCATTTAATTGTGGATTAAGTGATTATTTAAGTAGGAGCTAGTGAAGAGTGGTTATCCCCTAAAAATAGCTCTGAAACAACTATTTGGACGAACTTCATGGACTTAACGAAGTTCGTTGAAGACGCGGGGAAGGGTTGCTTTGGATGTGGGCACGCCTTCTTCGGAAGTGGATGATTTGGTCCATGTGGGCGAAGTTCGTTAGTTAGCGAACTTCACTTACGGGTTAGAATTCAGCTGAGAATTTGACTCTAGGCTTGGTCGACTGATGAAGCCTTTCGACTTGATCTGAAGTGTGTTGTGGTGGTCGACTCATGTCTAACTTGGTCGAGTTAAGTTGATATGAGTTGCTTGGTGAGATTGGCTTCAATCATGAGGTGATCTTTGCTATAGCTTGTTGTGTATTTGACTTTGGGCCCATTCGAAGTGTTTAGCCTATGGGCGCTCATTTCTTGGATCCAAGCATGATCATCATCCTAAGTAAAAATATATATTTTGACCATCTACACCAACCTTGATGATCTCTAATCTCTGGGAAGATAGCGCAGTCTTCTCTGAATGAACAAATTATTTCTCACAAGAACTATTGATTAAGCTAGATGACTAGCTGAAGAGAACAAATTCTTTCTCACAAGGATTATTGGTCGGGCCAAATGATTAGCCGATGATAATGATCTATGAAGATCAACGAGAATGGAGGAGAGATAGGCTTTTTGACTAGTCTCTCTCTCTCTCTCTCTCTCTCTCTCTCTCTCTCTCTCTCTCTCTCTCTCTCTCTCCCCTCCATGACAAAGACCTTTCCTCTGTCTCTTTCCCCCCTTGCTTCATGTTGATCATGCCTATTTATTGGCTTGAGAGCTCTAAGTGGGTGAGTTAGTGAGCCTTAACTCTCCTTAAATTAGTGATCTAGTTATCATTAACTCCCCTTAAAATGGGTGAGTTAGTGGTCATTAACTCTCCTTAAATAGGTGAGTTAGTGGTCATTAACTGCTTCCTTGAACGTAGCTTTCTAAGAACGATTATGAGCGGGGTTCGCAAATAATGGCCATGGTGAGGTTTGCTAATAGAGATCATGAGCGAGGTTCCCCAGAATGGGTGACGCGGCCCACGTGGGCTACTAGGCGAAGCTCATTGTTGCTTGGGTGAGCTTTACTACATCTTTGGTAAGCTTCACTACGGCTTCAGTTTCGACAAACTTCATTATGGCTTCGACGAACTTCAGTATGTGTCCCACGTGGACTATTTGGGTGAAGTTCGTTGCGAGATTCATTATTCCTTAGTCGATCATCACTATGGCTTTGGCGAGCTTTGCTGATAAGTTCAGATTTGACTCAGAATCAGACTTGAACTTGTTTATTGACTCAGCCGACTTGAGTCCGCCTTTCGACTCAGCCCATAGTCCAGCTTGAGGATTGACTTAGACTCAGGTCCTCTTTAGCTAGGATACAATTATGTTTGCATGTGATCTATGTGAATTTCGCTGTAACCTACCATATGCTGATGCTTGAGCCCATGTGAAGTGTCTACCCATGTGTGTTTACTTCTTGAACTCGGACTCAGCATTGGTCCAATAGAGTATATTTTAACTGTCTACAGTGATAAGGCTTTGAATTTTTTCCTTACATCAAAAGATGGTCAATATTTTCTGCAAGACAAATGGGATCACTACACAAGCAAATTAAATAAATATAATTCTAGTAATTCTGATACTGAATCAATTTATTTTTGGTATAGAAAACCTGATCATTTAAGAAAGAATTGTTCACTGAACAAAAAAAAAATATAAAGGGAAGGATAAAAGTTCTAAAGTGGCTACATAGGATGGGTCAGAAAGTAGTTCCATTGGTGATGATAAAAGAACACATTGTTCTCTCATGGCTAAAGATAGTAATTTGGATAAATTCGAACATGAGAGCTCAGACAGTGAGGTATACCCTACATATAATGAGTTATATCCTTAGTATGTGTAAAACCCCATAAATTTAAATATTATATGGTAAATAATATTTTATATGTTATACTGTGATAAATAACATATTTTTAATGTTTGAGCACGTTAGAAATTGATTTGAGATCAATTCAATGTATATATTTTCGAGTATGAGAATGAATCAGTTTGCACATGCAAACAGACTTAGAGTAGTCGACTAGTGACCTTAGTAGTCGACTACTCTGAGCCCATAAACAGTTTACAGAAACTTGAGTTGAGCTTAGTAGTCGACTACTAACCGTAGTAGTTGACTAGCAGGAGTTTTCCTAGTGTGTGCAGGTTTGGTATTGGGCTGATTTTATTTGTTTCGAACTTGACCGTTAACCTATGTGTTTATACTCATTTTAAACCACAATTCCTCACCTTACACGTGAAATATCAGCAGCCTCTCTCCTCTTTCAACCCTAACCTTAAAGTGTGAGTTTTGGGTGTGTTCTTGAGGTGTTTGTCGAGAGGAAGGTAGATTTTCGTTTTGGAGAAGAGGGATCTTGCATGCACGTGTTCAAGAGATCAACACCACTTTAAGGCAAGATTATCTTCATCCAAACACATCCCCATAGTTACATAACTAGTTTGAGATGTTTAATTAGTATTCACATGCTTAAATCTTAACCTGAGGTGTTAAAGTTTGGTTTTTGATGATAAATATTAATCCTATGCTAGATCTGAAGTTAATCTTTATTGTTGATGATAGAAACATGATCATGATCATTAGGAATTACGTTAATTTCGTTTATAACTTGTTAGTTATGTTTATCTCATGAGTAAACCCTAATTAGCTATTTAATTGAGGTTTCTTGTAATCTAATTATGCTAAAACCCTAGGTTTGTGATACCTAAGGCATATGAACATGTATAAATGAAATTTCACTCCTGTTAATGAGTAGTTAACATCATTGTGTTGATAATTTCGTGATTTAATTAAGAGCTAATGGAGGAATTTGGTTAATTAGTATGTTAAACCCAAATTTGAGCAAACTAATAAAATTGTTTCATGTTCAGTATGGTTCTTGAAATTTGATGAATATTACATGTATTATTTTTGTATTTAAATCTCATGATAAGTTTTGGGTGATTGATACATATATGTTCGTGCATGAAAGAATGCACATTTTGATAGGGTAGTCGACTACTAAGCTTAGTAGTCGACTACTCATGCCCAGTTTAGGTTTACAGAAACAGAAGTAATACAGTGTAGTCAACTAATGTGCTTACGAGTCGACTACTAAGTTTGACACTACCATTACAGAGTCTGGATGGACTCAGTATAGTCGACTACTAAGGTTAGTAGTCAACTACTAAGACTTTTCCTGAGCATATTGTTACATTGTTTTTGAGATGTGATCGTAGGGTTCGAGTCGCACAAAAGTATATGTATAGACATGAATATACATGAGTAGTGTCGTAGTACACACATGAGTATCCCAAAGGGTATTTGACAAGTGTTGAGTGATTATATTTGAGTCGGAGTAGTTTATACACATGTCAAATATCGTTAATGAGCCTAGCTCAGTACTATATAAGATAGTGCGTTGATATGCCAGATTTATATAGTTCATACATGGGATGGATATCGTTGATGAGCTCAGTTCAGTACTACGCGGGGTAGTGCGTCGATATTCCATTTGTATAGGCCATTAAGTTGAGTTTGGATGCTTTGTCTAGCAGTTCGTCCACACAAGTGTGCGATGAGGCTTGTGAGCTATCTTTAGGATACCTATAATGTAGGTCGTCCCGCACTCATGTTACTCATTAAGATCGCAATGAGATTAATGAGCCGTGTACATTAGTTTCGGATACCTACAGGGTAGTTCATTGTGCATAATAATCTGATGAGATCAGGATCTTACAAAGAGTTGCAAATGAGACAATTAGTTGATAGCCTGAGTTTTGGTGGATGCCAAAAGTGTTTATGTCACGCTGTTGAATATATATATGACCAAGATACCTTACTATTGTGAGTAAATGAGACTTATATGTTGATGTTCATTATAGTGTTTTATTTTCCAGTAATGTTTCTTTCTATAGTTCGGGATTAATATTTAGATATCTACAGTTTGAGACATATGATATATATAAGGGTTTCCTTGTTTGGATTATTTCACTCGACATACTGCATCTCGTGTCGTAGATTTTTAAGTATTAATAACATTAGATACGAGAAAAATAATATAGGTAGACTATGCTTAATAGATAGAGCCTCCACTAGATCTAGCAGCCTTTCCCCAAGGAGGCGGATGGAGGTAATCTTGCTTTAGCGCTCTGACGCTTTTGTTGTTATTTTCTTTTTATTTTAAATTTCTTTTCAGGCGGTTCAGATCTTCGGAGAGCCGCAGGTTGATAGATTTCCAGCATAGTCATCGTCGCTCAGATATAAAAGTTGAGACTCCACTGTTGATGACTTTCATGTTCAGACATTAGAGTTTATTTTCTTATTATAAAGGTTGTGAGCCTTAGTATAATTTTTATTTGGTTCATGTTGAAACACTTTTCAGTCATCAGATGTATTTTAGATTTTTTCAGTTGAGACATGAGTTCACTTATGAGATTTATCTTTCGACATCATGTCTATTGTATTTATTTCTTTCTTTTTTCCTGTATTGTACCTACACTTTATTTTTGATTCCACTAGAGGATATTACTGTGATTGGTGAAATGTATTACTGCATAGTATAAGTGCATGGCAGGTTTGACATCTCTGGATTTACTTTAGACTGCAGCCATGTGTGAAAATGGGGGCATCACAGTATAATCAAATGCTGGGTCAATTTGAAAAACTTGCTAAAAAATATAAAGTTATTAAAAAGATGAGTTTAAGTTTCAAGGATAATATATTGTTGAGTGATAAATTAAAAATATTTCCTTAGAATTGAATACATCTATAAATGCAAGTGAAAAAACCATTTTTGAACGTATACAATGTTCATGTATAGAGACATAAATTATAATTTATCTAAATAATTAACTGATAAAATTTGTAAAAATAAAAAATTAGTTGCTAGGGTAAATGAGCTTCCATGTGAGTTGTCTTCTGAACAAAATAAAGCTTAAAACTCGGTACACTACTATAGTTTCTAAAAATAAATAATTAAAGTCTAGAACTATTGATTTGGAAAAGGTAGTGAAATTTCTTTGGGTTCAAAAGTTTAAACACGATCCTTTCTAATCAATTGTTTGCAAAAGCGAAAATTAGACTCGGTTATTCATATTAAGAAAAACATAAAAAGTTTCAACCTTCTTTTATAGGAGGAAATAACTTAATTTATTTTGCATCTACCTTAAATGCTTCTTCTCTATTATTTGCACTTTTTTATGATAGAATAGGTCATGTTTTAATGAATTATCGAATGCAATATAAAGTTAAAACAACCAAGCAGATTTGAGTACTTAAATACATAATTATTAACAAACACAAGCCTATGTGGATTTCTAAGTCACACATTCTATTTTTTTTCTAGGTGTGAAGGAATGTTAAGGAGAAAGGCAACATCTATTTTGGTTACTCAAGGTATGTTCAGAAGATAAGAATTTGTTTCTTAGCATAATCAAGAAGAAAAATGGGGTGAGAAGTTGCCAATGCATGCAAAGAGGGTCTCATTATGCAAGCAAGAGGATGTATTGTGAACACATAACTTGCATAAATGATTATTTTAGGCAAATCTTCTCAAAGAGTAACTGTATATTATATAATCCTTCCTACTGTATGTACATAATTTGATTTTTTTTATTTTCTTTCTTAATTTTTTCCTTATCAAAATCAAAATAAAAATTTCACTTTTTTTTTATTATTTTCGTTGAAAATTTAAAATAAACTTTTGGACATGCCTATATATATACTTTTACAAGATTGATTTAGACAATATTTTTTTTGGTATATAGGCTTGATTATATCACATATGTTCACATATGATTTTCAAATCTAAATATGAGTAGTTTAGCACACAATGATAAAAATATAGTTACTTAAACATTGTTTCATGAGGTATTTTGTATTACAATTTCAAGAGGTATTTCTTGAAAATATATAAGAATTTTTATACTTATCATGTTTATAATGTGAAATAGTGGTAAAGAGTTTTACATCGTATTTATAAGATATTTTTAGAATATATCAAGAGTTTTTAGCTTCTTTTTAAATTGAATAATGTGCACATTTATTCTTTATATATAAAAATATATATTTATGATAAAAATATATCAAACAGAAGAGTGTATTCACTAAGAGATGATCGAAAATCTACACTCTTATGCAATCCATGGAAAATTGAGTATATCCAATGAAAGATGATCAAAGACCCACACTCATAGATTATGTTTGTCCAAATCTCAAAGGGTGGCCATCCTGTACTAAATATTTTTATACTTAGAGATGATGTAAATCGCCCACCAGACACTATCGTTCTTTCTCCTAAATCCTGTATGGTTGAGGTGATAGGGTGACACTTTGATCCTTAGTTACTAAGTTGAGATAATTTAAGTCTTATTGTTGCTCATTGTTCTCCTTGATATATCTAAATTTGTCTAATAAGCTAGTATAATTCTTTTTTCTATTTATTTTATATATTTTACAATAATATTTAATCATTTTGTGTGTGATTTTTAATTTGTTTTTCTCTTGTACTCAAGCATTTTGTAATTAGATTTCCAATCCATTGTGCTATTTTTCTACGAATTTTTTGTGTGAACCAGTGTGTATTTCTCTCCCTTACACCTTTGGATGATTTTTGTCTGTATTTCTCGAGTATAAAGTATAACCAATAGTGCATTTTTAACTTTTAATAATAACAAAAGGGGGGTAATATGAGAGTTTTTGTGGAAATTAGAATTTAATTTTTTAAAAACTTTTGAACAATTAATTTCTAGGGAGAAAGGGAAGAGTTTTGAAACAAGAGAAGCCTAGTTATAGGGGGGGCTTGATAAACATGTATCTCATATTGCATGTATGCATACATGTAGGGGATATTGCACATCATATTTCATATGTCATGGAATGGAGAATGTGTATAATTCAAGTTTCTCAAACATCCAAACTTCCAATTTCAATTTTTGTTTGTTATTATCAAAAGAGGGAGATTGTTAGTGTTGACCCTATAGTTTTGATGATGATTTGTCAAACAATCTATCGCTAATATATCCTCTAGTTTTGTGTTTATGTTTCTCTTTACATGTATTTCAACACACAACAATCAAGCGTTAAAGATTCAAGTTCATATGTGTGGATTTACCTAGGTATAAGTTTAGTTTACTTATATATATTGTATGTTTATATTTAAGCTCAATATATGTACATTAACACGATTTTTGACGTTTTCTACCAAATAAATGATTTTTCATCAAACGTCGTTACAATATCTTTTATCTTATATTTACAACTCTTTCATACTCTATTATATATACATAATACATGCATGAGATATATTTACGTGTTTATGTGTTATATCAAAATTTTCATATTCGTAAAATACAGGTTTTACGAACACTTTTCAAAAACAGTGTGTTTTTGCAAACGAAAATTATTTTTCCAAAAATTCCTTTTCTAACATGTTTATTTTATCATTTAGAAACTTTCTCCAAAGTTTTATTATTTTTGGAATTGATTTGCTATTTTTAAAGTATTTTCAAAATTGGTCAAAAATAGGTTTTTCAGACTGTGTCAGTTTGCGGTCGACCGCCACGGTCGACCGCCATGTTCAATTTTTCTTAGCATGGATTTTATATGCCCGTGGTCAACCGTGACGGTCGACCGTGACCCTTCCAGACAGTTTCGCGGTCGACCGTCGCGGTCGACCGCTAGGCTTAAAACCCTATTCTCAAGATTTTTGTGCTTCGCGGTCGATCGCGCGAATTTCACGGTCGACCGCTGATTTAATCATTGGTTTTTAACGGTTATTTTCACAACGGCTCTCTGGGGGTTTTTTAGTCTTTTAAAGTTGGTTTTTGGCTGATATTTAAGAGGGTATAAATACCCCATTGCTGCTCTCTTTTAAGTATCTAAGTTTTTGTGTTTAACAAAATATTAAGTGCGTTTAAAAGAGTTGTTTAAGCTGATTTCATCAGTCTGTTTCAAAAGAAGTTTTCCTACAATAAGAAGTGGCTTTCAAATCCTATTGGAATCATCATCTACTGTTCTTCTTGTTTGAGAAGTTTTCTAAACTCTTATATAGATTACTATTCCATTTTTATTTCATTAGCTATATTTATTGAATTGCATTATTTTCATTCACTGTTATCACACACACGTATTGAGCTTAATATCTTCATACTATATAGTGTGGGTTGTGGAGTGTGATTTAGTGAGTGTGAGCTTCAATTGCGTTCTCATTTGTTGTTGAGAACAAATCATTGTATTTACCTTTATTTGTGAGTATCACTTGTAATACACTTGTACACCGAGAGAAGTGTGAGGCGAGAGACGGGGTCAAATCCAATAGGAGTGGCGTCGGTTGACGAACCTAGGGAGAGGTTGCATTCGAGCACTTGAGGAGGAGGACACGAGCTAGGTTCCTACACTTAGTGTGTAAAGTGTGATTGCATAGTGTTGGTTGTGTGAGAGTTTTCGGTAAGCTTGTAAACCGAGTGTGTAGAAGTTCTGGCTTCTAAACCGGATTGTGATAGTGGATATCTCCTCGAGGTGAGGAGCGAGGACGTAGGTCGTGGTGACTGAACCTCGTAAACATATCGTGTGTTTGTGTTTTGCTTGGCTTGTATTCTATTTGTGCATATTCTTATTGTTCTTATTCATATCTATCTCTTTCAAGAACATATTGATCAACATAATTTTAATTGATAATTTAATCAAGATTAGATTAGCATAAGACCCTAATCACCCCCCTCTAGGGTCTAACAATTGGTATCAGAGCTTGGTGCTCTTTGATTTAAGGTCTAATCATCTTGAGTTAAAGATTCAAGTTATCGTATTTGTGCTAATCTAATTTTGATTGCATTTTGCTTCTTGCATATTATCTTTATGAATATGTATGATTCATCTAGTTTAGGATATGCTATTAATATTACTCCTCGTTTGGATATTTTTCCCTATGCTCAATGGCGTATTAGATTCAAACTATTTGTTCAATCTAAACAATTCGATTTGTGGGAAATTATTGAGGATGCCTATGTTGTTCCCATTTTGGAAAAATCCAAATGGTGTGAAAATGATAAAAGATTATTTAATATGAACAAGCTTTTGTTAGAATATTTGATTAATGCTTTTTACTCTTCTTTTTCTAACAAATTTGCTAATTTTGATAGTGCTTACGCCTTATGGAAATTTATTGAAGCACATGAAGGGAAATTGGAGGCTATTCAACAAGCATTGGAAAATCCCGCTTTGAGTTCTAAAGAAGCTTCATCTCCATGTACAATACCACTAGGTGATAACCCTAGCGAGGTATGCGATAACGATGATATTATTATTTTTGATGAACTTGCTCTTGAGTTTAAAAAGTTACACAATTGCTATATTGATGTAAAGAGTAAGTATGTTAATATGAAATCCACTCATGAAACACTAGCCACTAAGTTTAATTTTATTGCAAATAAAAATATAATTCTTAAAGAATGCAATGAAAAATTAAAAATTAAAAATGCTAGTTTGCTTCATGAAAAACGTGATGCTATGTTAGAAGTAGATAAGTTGAAATCTATGATGAATAATCTTGTTTATCCTACTTCTAGTAGCAATGTTTGTATGCACAATGATGAGTTGAATCAAATGAGAAAACGTATATCTACCTTAGATTCAACACTAAACACTTGTATTGCTAGTAATAAAAAGCTTATGGACCTATGTGCAAAGTTCAATGTTAATTCTTCTAAGAAACCTATTCACTATGCACATATGTATGACAAAATTCACAAATTTTCTATTTGCGGTCTTAAAGGCCATTTAGCTCAATTTTGTCATAATGCACCAAAAATTGACAAGCTTATTAATGGTTGTGCATCCCATCAAGCTTCTTCATCACATACACATATACACACACATAGTGTAAATCATAAACATGCTCATGTGTACAAATGTGATTATTGTGGTCGTTTTGGTCATTTGGCCATGTTTTGTTTCGATTTGAAAAGAAATTCTCGTTTGCAAAATAATTACAAAGAAAAATCTATTTTTGCAAATGAACCACGTGCATTCCATTTCGGTCAACGTAAACTATTCAAACCTCTACATTGCACAAATTCCAATCGTATGGGTCATGTTTATAATTTTTGCTTTGATCGTATTGGTGCACAAAATACGCCCAAGCGGGTTCATAACCCTAGGGCCTCGGATTTAAATGATAGGGGTCATGTCCCAAATTTTAGTGGTACCAAAATGATTTGGGTACCAAAATGATTTTTATATCAATTTTTGTTTTTGTTTGTTTTCTTTTGTTTTTTTTTCATTTTGTTTTTGAATAATTTGGTTTTAGGTTTAAATGATAAATTTTATCTTTTATTAAGTCAAAATAAAATATTTTTGTTTTAATAACATAAAAGCTTTATATATATTTATACATCCCATAAAACAATTTTATTAAGGATAAAATTTCATTTTCCTCAAATTCCAGAATTTATAAACTGACTATGCATATTTTTTTCTCGCGGTCGACCGCCACGGTCGACCGTCAGAGTTTCTGGAGTTTGTTACGGTCGACCGCCACGGTCGACCGCAAAAGAGTTTTTCGGTTTTCTGCTCACTTTTGTTATCGGGTTTCGGTTTATTTGGCTTAGTTTTTCAAACTCGTTTCTTCACCACCATTGATTTCATCTTTTGGCTGATCCGCACCATCCATTGCTCTCTTTTAGATATGACCTCCTTCATCTTCTTCCCCATTCGACTTTTTCTTTCAAAAACATCCAGTTTCTCTCTCGGTCGCCCGCAAAGATCCTTCGGTCGACCGCAATCACCATCTCGTGTTGGAATTCTGTTGGGTAATCCCTCAACCTTCAATTTCTTTAGAGTTTCAACATTTCTATTCTAGGGTTTTGGTTTAGGGTTTGCTTATTTGTACTTATTGTGCTCTAATTTTTCTTTTTAGGGTTTCAATTTCTGTCAAAACTCACATCTTTTTAAAAAACCCTAATCAATCATGCCTCCTAAGAAACAATCTAAACCTGAATCTGGTTCCTCATCTATTACTGCCTCTCATTATGAGGATTTTTTACTTTTCAAACCCCTAGTTAAGAAATATAGGGAGCTTTGTAAGTTAAAAATCCTACCTACTAGATATATCAAATTTGATCAATTAGCCATGTATGACACTCATATGATTCTTCATAATATTAGGCTGGCTAGGCTGTTAGATGTGGAACGTAAAGTTCCTTATTATCCTTTTCTGGTTTATCTGTTTTATGCCAACTTATCTGTGTCATCCTCTGCTGATGGTCTTTAGACCATTAGTACATCTGTTAAAAATGTTGCTATTTCTTTTTCTGCCAACGAACTTGCGGGGATTCTTAAAATCCCGACAGGTGATGTTGAGCTTATGTCTATTGAGCATGATGATCTAGCTGTGAACAACCTCTTGTTTAAACCCGACAGGTGATGTTGAGCTTATGTCTATTGAGCATGATGATCTAGCTGTGAACAACCTCTTGTTTAAACTCGATTGCACTTATCCGATGAAGAATAATTCTCTTAATCCCAATGCCAAACTTATTGCTAGAATTATTGCTCAAAATCTGATTCCTAAAACTGATAGTTTTGATCATTTTGCTCCTGACAAGATCAATGCTGTATATGCCATTTTTGCCAAAATAAAAGCAGATTGGGCAAACGTTTTTCTTAAAAACATGGCATCTAAGCATTTCAAATTTCTACCCTTTGGCTCCTTCATCACCCTTATCCTTCAACACTTCGGTGTTGATCTCACACATGAACCCAAAATTGAACCCAAGAAGGACTTTTTTGATAGGGTCTCACTTTCCCGGATGCAAATTTTCAGTTCCCTATCTGATCCTACTCAGCCATCATCTTCTCGTTCCTGGTCTAGAGCCTCTTCCTCCTCCACTTCTGACATCTGTACCCGTTTGGATCGTCTCGAGACTCAGGTCTCAACTATCCATAGGGATGTTAGGACTATTCTATCCTATCAGCGTCAGTCTCTCGGGATTCCGGATCCCTCTTCCAGTTCTGAGTCTGGTTCTGAGGAGGGCTCTGCTGATGGCTCTGATTCTGGCTTTGATGGTGGATCTGCATTTGGCTCTGGCCATGCTTCTGGTGGTGATGATGATTGACTTTGCTGCTTATTGATGATTATTGGATTTTATGGGATTTTATGTTTATGGTCATGTCTTGTTAAAAGAAAACTTGTTACTTGTGTTTTTTTTTGAGTTGTAATAACTCTATGTTTGTGTGGAAAACTATGTGTCTTTGTGAAACTTTTGTGTATGGTTTGTAGTATTGTGGAACAAACTATGTTTGTGGAAAACTATGTAGTTTAAGTGATGATTTGTGATCTATTGTGTTAGTTTATCTTTTGTGTTTGCTGCTAATAATGCGTTCCTTGGTTTCTAAATGTTCATGGCTGTGTATGAATGATTTTTGTTTAGCTCCTATATATGATCTTTAGATGTCATTTATGAAATTTGACAAGGGGAGCTTTTGGTCATATACTTGATTTTTATCTGTGCTTATATGCAGGGGGAGCGTTGCTCCTATTTTTATTTTTTTCCCTTTTTGATGTTGTCAAAGGGGGAGAAAATCTAATATGTGGTTTTGGTTTATTCATGTATGGTTTATTCATGTTGTATACATGATTGGTTTATATGTTGTTTATCAGTATATATTTCATATTCATGTATAAATTGTTTGCCATTATCAAAAAGGGGGAGATTGTTGACCCTATAGTTTTGATGATGATTTGTCAAACAATTTATCGCTAATATATCCTCTAGTTTTGTGTTTATGTTTCTCTTTACATGTATTTCAATACACAACAATCAAGCGTTAAAGATTTAAGTTCATATGTGTGGATTTACCTAGGTATAAGTTTAGTTTACTTACATATATTGTATGTTTATATTTAAACTCAATATATGTACACTTAACACGATTTTTTACGTTTTCTACCAAATAAATGATTTTTCATCAAACGTCGTTACAATATCTTTTATCTCATATTTACAACTCTTTCATACTCTATTATATATACATAATACATGCATGAGATATATTTACGTGTTTTATTTACAACTCTTTCATACTCTATTATATATACATAATACATGCATGAGATATATTTACGTGTTTATGTGTTATATCAAAATTTTCATATTCGTAAAATACAGGTTTTATGAATACTTTTCAAAAACAGTGTGTTTTTTCAAACGAAAATTATTTTTCCAAAAATTCATTTTCTAACATATTTATTTTATCATTTAGAAACATTCCCCAAAGTTTTATTATTTTTGGAATTGATTTGCTATTTTTAAAGTATTTTCAAAATTGGCCAAAAACAGGTTTTTCAGACTGTGTCAGTTTGCGGTCGACCGCTACGGTCGACCGCCATGTTTAATTTTTCTTAACATGGATTTTATATGCCCGCGGTCGACCGTGACGGTCGACCGTGACCCTTCCAGAGAGTTTCGCGGTCGACCGTCAGCCTTAAAACCCTATTCTCAGGATTTTTGTGCTTCGCGGTCGACCGTGCGAATTCCACGGTCGACCGCAGATTTAATCATTAGTTTTTAACGGCTATTTTCAAAATGGTTCTCTAGGGGCTTTTTAGTCTTTTCAAGTTGGTTTTTGGATGATATTTGAGTGGGTATAAATACCCCATTACTGCTCTCTTTTAAGTATCTAAGTTTTTGTGTTTAACAAAACATTAAGTACGTTTAAAAGAGCTGTTTAAGCTGATTTCATCAGTCTGTTTCAAAAGAAGTTTTTCTACAATAAGAAGTGGCTTTCAAATCCTATTGGGATCATCATCTACTGTTCTTCTTATTTGAGAAGTTTTCTAAACTCTTATATAGCTTACTATTCCATTTTTATTTCATTAGCTATATTTATTAAATTGTATTATTTTCATTCACTATTATCACACACACATATTGAGCTTAATAACTTCATACTATATAGTGTAGGTTGTGGAGTGTGATTTAGTGAGTGTGAGCTTTAATTGCGTTCTTATTTGTTGTTGAGAATAAATCATTGTATTTACCTTTATTTGTGAGTATCACTTGTAATACACTTATACACCGAGAGAAGTGTGAGGCGAGAGACGGGGTCAAATCCAATAGGAGTGGCGTCGGTTGACGAACCTAGGGAGAGGTTATATCCGAGCACTTGAGGAGAAGGACACGGGCTAGGTTCCTACACTTAGTGTGTAAAGTGTGATTGCATAGTATTGGTTGTGTGAGAGTTTTCGGTAAGCTTGTAAACCGAGTGTGTAGAAGTTCCGTCTTCCAAACTGGATTGTGATAGTGGATATCTCCTCGAGGTGAGGAGCGGGGACGTAGGTCGTAGTGACCGAACCTCGTAAACATATCATGTGTTTGTGTTTTGCTTGGCTTATATTCTATTTGTGCATATTCTTATTGTTCTTCTCCATATCTATCTCTTGCAAGAACATATTAATCAACATAATTTTAATTGGCAATTTAATCGGGATTAGATTAGCATAAGACCCTAATCACCCCCCCTCTAGGGTCTAACAGTTAGGACTATGTCTGTGCAATCGACTTAGTCTAATAAATAACAAACATTCATGTTATTCTAATATATATTTGAGATGTTTTATACATAATACAAGAAGTTAGAATTAAGTTTGAAATTAAAAAGAGCAAGGTGACAAGTTAATCATAGATCATTTTCAAAAAATATCAAGAGTGAAAATCAATTTTGAGCATACGGAGTGCCTGTCTCGTTGTCATTAATCTATAGAAATGAGAAAAACTCAATTCGGAGATGTGTAACTCAAGATATGAATGTTTTAGTTAAATACCACCGAAACAGTTTGCAGTAGGATTGAAACATACACCGATGTTAAAATTTGCACAGACCATAACTTTCACTCGGTTATCCAAATTGCTATTATAGTAGCTTTTCAGAAATCTCTCGATCTGATATATCTAATCATTGATGGTAGGTTGAACTCATCAATGATTTATAGTGACTCATCGATGGTCTACAAGTACACATTGATATTTTTTTTAGAATTACATAGTAACATCAATGGGTGAACAATAATCATCAATGGGTGAGTAGTACCATTGATGGTTAAGTTGACCATCAAGGGTTGAACGTCAGATTTATAATTTTTTTATCTTTCTTGGTCTCAATCTAAACCATTCATTGCTAGGGTAGATAGGCTTTTTCTTCCTAATTTCCAGAGATATTTCTAACCTATTTGAAGAAGAGAAATAAGAAGAGGAAGAGAGAGGGGTTTCAATTTAGTGAAAGGATCTCGCTCAGGCTTCTCAGAAAGTATTCTTAACGTTATTTTTCATTATTTTATCGTCAACATTCAAGGAGTGTTGCCCTTGGACTTCATCATCATTGTTGTTCTTCTCAGAGCTTCGCGTCAAGCATTAGGAGAAAAGTTTGCACAACCAAATGGTTGTAATATCTTTCTAATTGCGCTTAATTGTTATTTATTTCTTTGTATCAAACTTTTTTTTACGGCATACTTAAGCAGTGGTGAAGTAAGGGTTTACGATGCACTCAAGATGAGTTGGATTGAGGAATTGGTTACTAATTAGGGCTAGAAATACTTATGTTTGAAGAGTTTAGGTTAGAGGACTAGTTTGAGAAAAACTAGAGTTTCAATCTTGTAAGACTACTGAATAAGATTTGTGATTAGGAAAATTTTCACATAGTGATGAAATCTTTTTGCTAGAAAGAAGAGTGGATGCAGGATTGTTTATCCGAACCACTATAAATCTCATGTATTTTATTTGTGATTATTGCATTGCTTATTACTTTTCTTATTATCTTTTTTATCTCGCTGCATATTCTGTCATATCTGATGAAAAAAAAACAGTGGACAATCCTCTTCACCCCCCTCTAGACTTGAATCTCAAATCCATCCAAAAAATGCACAAGCATAGAGATATTCTAATATGCAGCCTTCCTCTTTGATTCCCAAAACACAAATATTGTCAAAATAGTGGGCGACATCTACTACTTTTAACTTAATAACAAAACCTCAAAATTATTATTCATATTACAGTAAACACTATTCTTGCTACAACGTGATTTAGAATATTAAAATTACACTTTATTCTGCAATAATATTCTTAGCCTTAGCCATACAATTTTTTAGCTACAATGATTTTTCCCATAAACATTGTTCATGCTACAATATAATCTATGAATTTTAAATATACTGTGTGCGACAGTGAATTTTTTGATGCTTTATCCACTGTTCAAGCTGAGTAACATTTTTTTAATCTTGAAAATAATTTTTATATTTCTTTTTATTCTTTTTTTTTTGGTCAATGAACGAAAACTTTATTCATCACCAAATGTAGAAATGAATGCGCACATCCAATTACAAGAAGCCTAGAGACTGGTTATATGAATCCAGTCAACACTCATTTACAAATCCTCTATGTAATCTTTCATATGATGTGGTATATTCTCATTTAAAATCTTCGTGTATATACACAACTTCACCGCATGGAATAGCTGATCAGGCCCTCTGGCTTTATGCTGAAAAAGCCTTAGATTTCTCTCTTGCCAAAGCAGATAGACAGATACTGACAGTGCAATTCTTTTCAATTTCTTTTTGAAGCCTTTACCCCTCAAATTCCTATTGTACCAATCAAAAATCTGGTTCCAACTACATGATTGCCAGTTGAACTTCAGCCATTCCATTACTTTCCTCCAAATATATGCAGAATATTGACAATCAAAGAAGATATGCTGACAGGTTTCTACTTGGCCATCTCTCGAGCACAATATGCACTGGTTAGAACTTAACACACTCATTTTGCATAGCCTCTCTTGTGTGAGTAATCTGGAGAGGGAAGTTAGCCACAGAATAAATGAATGTTTGGGGTAATGCCACCCCCCCCAAACAGTCCCTGATCCTTCATACAAAGCAGGCTACTGCTGAAAAGCACCCTGTAGATTGATGAAATGTTGATATTATTATTAACACAGCAGCTATTAATTGCATTCAGGAGATTATCAACACTTCCCATCTTATCCCTTATCATGTTTCTAGCTTTTAGAAGCTGTTTCCACATCCATGAGTCACAATTTTTAGACTGTATCTGCCAGATACTAGTTTGTCTCAGATATGTGCCGTGCACCCACTTAATCCACAGAATATCCTTTTTAAGATGTATCATCCAAAGAAGCTTAGCTGCTGTTGCATAATTCCAGAACTTAGCTGAAAATAAACCCAAGCCACCATGCTTTATGTCCTGACAAACAGAGCTCCAAGATACTAAGTGGATTTTGTGACCCCAAAGGAAACTAGAACACATGCTGTCAATTCTTTCAAGCACCTTAACAGGGAGTATGAAGTTACTTGTCCAGAAAATTTGAATACCCAAGATGACAGATTTTATCATTTGCAATCTCCCAGCATAGGACAAAGTTCTAGTATTTTGCCAGTTTTGAAACTGATCAGATATCTTGTTGATGAGAGGAGAGCAATCAAGACATGAAAGCCTTTTTGAGATAAGTGGCATCCCCAGATATTTAATAGGCAACATCCCCTCTGAAAAATTAAGACAGCTGCATATCTGGTTTTTTAGGCCATCTTCAACTCCACTCATAATGATTGAGCACTTAGAGGGATTAGGATTCAAACCAGAGACCTGACTAAACTCCATTAGGCAGTCCCTCAATCTTGTGATAGAGTACATATCTGCTTTACTAAACAAGAGGAGATCATCCGCAAATATTAAATGTGACAGCTTCAATCTTGAACACTTGGGATGAAATTTAAACAATCTATCATTCTTAAGGGTGTTTAGCTTGCGAGACAAGTATTCCATCCCAATAACAAACAAATATGGAGAAATGGGGTCACCTTGTCTTAACCCTCTAGCTCCTTGAAAGTAGCCATGAAGAACACCATTAATGGATACTGAAAACCTGGGAGTGGAGATGCATTCCATAATCCAGGAGATCATAATATCAGGGAATCCTAATCCTTTCAACATAGCTCTTATAAAACCCCAATTAATGGTATCAAATGCTTTTCTAAGGTCAATATTCAGAACAGCTCTAGGGGAGATGTGCTTTCTACCATAGTGCTTGACTATTTCATGAGCTAGAAGAATATTACTAGAAATTATTAGATATTTCTAGTAATTGGTATATTATTTTGTTAACTAGTTTGAAAATTCACTCTGTAAATAATGGTAAAAAAAATATCGTAGAAGCTTTTATAACTAGTTATATATAAAAAATCATATTATTAATTTGGCGACAGATATAACTCGGTAAATAATACTCGATCGTAACAATGTGCATGCTTAATACTAGTGCTTTTAATGCGAGTTTTAACCATTCAGAACAAGGACAAAGACACTATATACATCTCTAGCTCTTCACTCTCTCTAGCTGCAGTGCTACTCCTAAGCAAATCCCTCTCTGTTGCAACAATAGAAAACAGTCACACACACTCACATGCATTTGCCTCTCAAGAACAGCATCTCACTGTCTCCCCATACAAATCTCCCAGTAAAAAAGATTCCATAAATGGTTTTTATAGAAAATCATACACGAAGGAAACAGGACTATATTACTTATAAATTTAAAAACTATACAGTATATAAGTGACCGGAAACGAGTGAGGATATACGAGCACAAAGTAAAGCAAACTATAGGATATATATATATGAGCTAATTAATTAGCCACGAGATTGTAATGTGCATTTGACAAACGATTGTAACATGTAACTCTCTAGATAAGAAGGCCAATAGAGAGAGAAAACATATATGAAAGAAAGAGATATTCGCGTGACATGCAGCAACTTTAAAGTAGCGCAATCAACATACAAATTAGTATTAGCACAATAATATTAGTATAATCAGAATTATATATGAATACAACTGCAGAATATTGTATCAATGTAACTAACAATCAGAATGATAGATTTTGCATGAAATACTGTATAGGTATATTACCAAGTTTAAAAGTTGTAATTTATGACAACCTGCTACATGTTATTAATTAGGGGTTTTTATTTCTAGGCCCATTAGTTTACTCATCTTTACCTATAAACCCAATCACTATTTTTTGTATTCTTAAACCCAATTGTCTTTTTATTTTTGCATTTAAACCCAATTTCAAAATACAGTATACACATCACTTGTATTTATACACAAACATGATTAAAAACCCCAAAATACCCCTTGCAAAACCCAACTTAAATCAGTCCCCCTCTCTCTCTTCTCTTCTTCCTCCTTTTCTAACTCAGCCCTAATTTAAAAAACAAAATTCCCCCTTGTCGTGACCATCACCGTTGCTGTCGCCCGCCGCCGTCGCTGTTGCCTGTCGCCCGCCACCGTCGCTGTCACCGTTGCCGTCGATCGCCGCCTCGCCACCCTCGACACGAAGCTCGGCTCCAGTTCTGACTCAAGAACAAACTTGTTTCGGTGCGAAACAGGTGTGTGCGTTCTCTAGCGGTCCTAGAGCATGAATACTGCTACCTCAAGAACAAACTTCATGAGATCCTTCAGGTACTTTTGGCTGTTGTCAGTTTAATTAATTCCTCATGATTACAAAATTTGTGATTGTTTAATTAAGCAAACAAATTTATGATGTGCACACAGATTGAGCAGCGGAGAATGATAGCCACCGGAGTTCGTTATCACCCTCTCTTCGAAGATTAGATCAAAAAGATTACTTGAGCTCGTCGATCAATCGTCGTTAGATTCATTAATTACAATAAATGTGATCTAATCTTTTTTTCCCTGTGTTCGTTGTTGGCGTGCTATATATTATTGAAAATTGTAATGGGAAGTATTTGTCTTGAAATAAATTTTGTCGTTTCTTTTTGTGATCTTATGTTATTTTAAATGCAAGGGTTCACGCTAATAGATGTTGAGTGATGAAGGTTGTTTGATGCAATTTTGTTCTGGTGCTCTGCTTTTGTTTCAGATATACAGAAATTTATGCATTGTTTGCTAGTAAATTAATGCCCTAGTTTATCTTGGATACTCAAGTGGGCCCTACAATCGAACAAGGGTTACTATGATACACTAGGGCTATTATGAAACATATGTTTGTATGAACATTGTATATAGTTTGTCAATTGCATTATTCGGTTAAATTACTGTTGTTATGTAGCTTCTATGTTAGATTTGATGATAGATATATAAATTTGAAGATAGATAAATTCTATGACGTTCAGTATGACTGTTGTTATGTTGTTATGTGGCTTCTGTAAGTATAGCATGTTATTCAGTAAGCATAGCACGTTACTCAGTAAATATAGCATGTTAACCTATAAATATAGCACGTTAACCTGTAAGTATAGCACGCTATCATGTAAGTATAGCATATTATCATGTAAGTATAGCAAGTTATTCTATAAGTATAACACGTTATTCAGTAAGCATAGCATGTTATCATGTAAGTATAGCACGTTGTCATGCAAGTATAGCACGTTATCATGTAAGTATAACACGTTATCATGTAAGTATAGCACGTTATGCAGTAAGTATAGTACGTTATCATATAAGTATAACACGTTATCATGCAAGTATAGCACGTTATCATGTAAGTATAGCACGCTATCATGTAAGTATAGCACGTTATTCAGTAAGTATAGCACGTTATTCAGTAAGTATAGCACGTTATATAGTAAGTATAGCATGGTATACAGTAAGTATAACACGTTATATATTAAGTATAGCACGTTATCATGTAAGTATAGCACGTTAACCTGTAAGTATAGCATGTTATTCAGTAAGTATAGCACATTATCATGCAAGTATAACACGTTAACGTGCTATACTTACATGATAACGTGTTATACTTATAGGTTAACATGCTATACTTACATGATAATGTGCTATACTTACAGGTTAACGTGCTATACTTACATGATAACGTGCTATGCTTACTGGTTAACGTGTTATACTTATAATATAATGTGTTATACTTACAGGTTAACATGCATACTTACTGTATACCATACTATACTTACTGTATACCGTGCTATACTTACTGAATAACGTGTTATACTTACTGAATAACGTGGTATACTTACATGATAGTGTGCTATACTTGCATGATAACGTGCTATACTTACATGATAACGTGCTATACTTACTGAATAATGTGCTATACTTACATGATAACGTGCTATACTTACATGATAACGTGCTATACTTACAGAATAATGTGTTATACTTATATGATAACATGATATACTTGTATAATAACGTGCTATACTTACATGATAATGTGCTATACTTACTAAATAATGTTCTATACTTACAGGTTAATGTGCTATACTTACATGATAACGTGCTATACTTACAGGTTAACGTGCTATACTTACAGGCTAACGTGCTATACTTACAGGTTAACGCGCTCTACTTACAGGATAATATGCTATACTTACAGGTTAACGTGCTATACTTACAGGTTAACATGTTATACTTATATGATAACGTGCTATACTTACAGGTTAACGTGCTATACTTACAGGACAACGTGCTATACTTACAGGTTAACGTGCTATACTTACAGAATAGCGTGTTATACTTACTAAATAATGTGCTATACTTACAGAATAACGTGTTATACTTACAAGTTAACGTGTTATACTTACATGATAACGTGCTATACTTACAGATTAACGTGCTATACTTACAGGATAACGTGTTATACTTACATGTTAACGTGCTATACTTACAGGATAATATGCTATACTTACAGGTTAACGTGCTATACTTACAATATAATGTGCTATATTTAGTGAATAACGTGTTATACTTACTGAATAATGTGTTATACTTACAGGATAACGTGCTATACTTACCGAATAACGTGCTATACTTATAGGATAACGTGCTATACTTACAGGATAATGTGTTATACTTATAATATAATGTGCTATACTTACCGAATAACGTGCTACACTTATAGGATAATGTGCTATACTTATAGGTTAACGTGTTATACTTACAATATAATATGCTATACTTACTAACGTGCTATACTTACAGAATAACGTGCCATACTTACAGAATAACGTGCTATACTTATAGGATAATGTGCTATACTTACAGAATAACATGCTATACTTACAGGTTAACGTGCTATACTTACAAGATAACGTGTTATATTTACATGTTAACGTACTATACTTACAATATAACATTCTATACTTACAATATAACGTGCTATAATTACTGAATAACATGCTATACTTACTGAATAATATGCTATACTTACAGGATAACGTGCTATACTTACAAGTTTATGTGCTATACTTACAGGATAACATACTATACTTACAGGTTAACGTGCTATATTTACAATAGAACGTGCTATACTTACAGGATAACATGCTATACTTACAGATTAACGTGCTATACTTATAATATAATGTGTTATACTTACTGAATAATGTGCTATACTTGCATGATAACATGTTATACTTATTGAATAATGTACTATACTTACATGATAACGTGCTATACTTACTGAATAATGTGTTATACTTACAGGTTAACATGCTATACTTACTGAATAACGTGCTATACTTACTGAATAACATGCTATAGTTACAGGTTAACATGCTATACTTACTGAATAACGTGCTATACTTACATAATAACATGTTATACTTACTGGTTAACGTGGTATACTTACAAAAGCCACATAAAAACATAACAACAGTCATACTAACAATGCCACATAACAACAGTAATTTAACCGAAGAATGCAATTGACAAACTATATTCAACATTCATACAAACATATGTTTCATAATGACAAACAAACTATATACAACTTGCATGACAAACTGTATTCCAACAACAGTCCCATATGTTTCATAATGAGAAACATATGTTCATACTGACAAACATACAATAATACAAATACTTTACAAATCAATTTCCAAACATATGTTTACACTTGGTTAACTATTTATATCACATTTGGCATCTAGCAGGTCGTTGATCTTCCGACAAATTAGCAAAAATTTGATTTTGAAGAAGGTCCCGGAAGTACCCAACACTGGATAGAATTCGTACTAAAGCCATGACATCAAATTTTCTGCAACCATAAAACATAAAGCAACTTTAGTTGTCTATCAATATTATACATAATTCCTTCATTAAAACAAATTTCAAAGCCTATGATTTCAAAATTGTAACAATCTCAATTCTCGAATATCCAGCAACATTTTTTCATTTCCTTTTCTTTTGGTAATATTTTTATATCAAATGTTAACAAATATAGCTTTTGTATCAAATGTTAGCATATGCACAACAACATATGTACAATAACAAACTTTCGTATCAAATGTTAACATATGTACAATAACAGAATTTTGTATCAGATGTTAAAATCTAACATCCGGGGTCTTGATGATCACGTTGAAGTCCCAGAATTATGACTGAATATTTTGCATAAAAAACAACTATATGCAATAAATTATGAATTTCTAAAAAATGTAAGAAAACCAATATCATTCCTCAGTTATAAAGTCATGAATTCAAAACAATATAAACGCTTCAACAGTCCCCTTTCTTTTGCATAAAATAAAAGAGTGGAATAATTAGTTTATATGATATCTTTATGTAATATGCAATGGAACCTTTTCTTTTCTCTTTACCTTTTCCCTTTTCCTTTCTGGTTGATTCTAGCTTTTTGTAAATATTTTTTTACTGCAATATAATGGCTGTTGTAGATCCTTCATCTCACTTGAAAAATAAAAAACAACAAAATAGGAAATTATGCTCAATGAAATCCTATAGAAGATTATTGATAAGAAAAAACAGAATTGCCTATGATATCTCTGTCTGAACTAATCTATACTTACAAATCTCACATTAAGAGTAGAACCCTTTGCTATGGTAAAAGAAAGAGTCAGCCTTTTCCAGCTCCATGACAATCTTGAATATAATATCCAATATAAAATCACAATTGCCTGTGCTATGTAAGATTGTAAACATGTTAAATCTCAGGATATTCTTTTCAATTAGAGTTCGATTCTGTAGTCAGATGATGATTTTGAAAGTTAAAGACAGAAGTCTGAGAATTTCGACAAGACAAATTGGTTCAAAAAATTTATCGGATTTTCATTTCCTTACATGAGAGGTCGACGGCGAGATCGGCGAGATCTGGGACGGAAACGGGGCGACGGAGCAACTAAGAGGTCGATGGCAACGACCGATCGCGAGGTCGACGGCAACGGCGACAGCGCCGACGGCTGGAGACGGGTCATGGAGGCTGGAGACGAGCGACAAAGGCAAGGGCATTCGTTTTTTTAATTTAGGGCTAAGGTGACAATGGGATTTTGAGGAGAGATACTGCTTTATTTGGGGAAAAGGGTATTTTGGGGTTTTTACCTTAATTCTGTATAAATACAAGTGCTAAAAGTATTGTATTTTGGATATTGGGTTTAAAGATAAATACAAAAAATGAGTTGGGCTTAGAGATACAAATAATAATGGGTGGGTTTAAAGATAAAGTGAAGTAAACAAATGGGCCCAAAAACAAAAACCCCTATTAATTATATGATTTTCTATAGGACTTTTTTCTAAGCTCTCGCAGTGCATGCAGACGATCACTGTGTATGATCAGTATGCTCACATGCAATCAAAAAGTAGCTGCAACCTAAAAGTAAAGATCTGAGAGATAGAGATGGTTCTCTCTCTCTCTCTCTCTCTCACTCACCTTCTGTCTCTCTCTAACATTTGTGTTGTTCTCTCTCTCTCTCTCTCTCTCTCTCTCTTAATATTTGTGTGTTGTTCTTTTGGGGCACGCTGGGCCTCTGGGTGCACTCTACTCTCTGAATAGATTCCACTGCTACCAACCGAGGAAAGGTTCCTTTGTGTCTCTCATCTTAGAGCACCTTTATTCCCTTTCACAGTCTACAAGCTTTAAGAGCGGTGTGTTTTTTCATCTGGGGATTTTTTATTTTTTTTACCCTCAATACTTAAATACCTTTTCTTAGTTAAAAGATGTTCTTTCTCCTTCTAAGGTTTGCAAGGGGCAGTTGAGTTGCATGCTTTTGCTTCTGATGCAGATTGAAGATCTCTACAATTATTCTTAATTTACCTGTTCTCAATAACTGCAATCTCTACTACTATACTTAATTTACCTGTTCTCAATAACCATGCTGCAAATTCTTACTGATGATTCATGGTTGTATTTGATTACTAGCTTTCTAATATTGTATAATATTGTGATTATTTATTTGTTATTGACATTTTTAGTACAAAAAAGGTATCGGTATCCACCACAAGTAACGCATGCAGGTGGCCTGATAGCGTGCTCGTAGTACTGCGTAATACTACCAACACTCCTCTAATTCATGTTCGATCCCATCTGCCTAACCTAGAGTGTTGAAATGAAAGGTGATTCCGGATAATATGCTTTATTACACAACTATTGCATGTTATCATACGAACACCAGGATTTCAAATCTTACGTGCTATAAATGTTAGAAAATATGTAAGAGAGAATGTAATAATTTTATTATTGTTGTCAAGGTGGTATATATAATGTTAGATATTGTTACAAGATGAATTAAAAGAACCAAATATCCCTAGATGACAGGATCCGGCTACATCAAGATAGAATCAGTTGCAGCAAACATTTGAATTCTTTAACAATTTTTCTCATATTCAATATTAATATCAATTACATCCTTGATTGTAAAGAGACTCTATAGTTCACCAATAATATCTCTTCGTTCTGTGACCCCATGGGTGATATTTATATAAAAAAATTTGATTAAGGGGGCAACCAGCACTATTGAACGACAAACCTATGTTTTACGAATTCTCTATGATCAATAATGTAGAGAATCTCAAACATATATACTCATCTACATTTTGTTTTCCTCTATTTGTATTTGATTGTGACAAATTATGACTTTTCTTACTTTATCATATTTGCATTTATACTCACACACATCTTTACATATATGATCTACATTTAATTCATTTTAGGGACAATTTAAATAAATTAGTCTCTCCAATGACAAATAATTCTCAAGGAAAGAATTCAGTAACCACCTTAAGGGGCTGTTTGGTTGTTATTGGTAAAGTTGTGTATTTATGACACAACTTTGGAAAGTTGTTGTCCACCTCATCAATTTTACTTATATACTTTTCTTTGTTTGTTTTTGATTCCATTGGAATCATAAATTGCTTGTTTGGTTTGTAAATGTAACTTTAATTGTTTGTTTGAAAAGTGTAAAAAGTGATCCCTACACAAATGATCATATTGGTTGGAATTATTTTTTATTATTTTTTCCTGATTTCAATGTCAGCTTTCTCCTAAAATCATGTCTTTTTTTTATGAAATCACTTTACAAGCCACATCAGCATATGAAATCACTTTACACTATTTTCACAACTACAAACAAACAATTGAAAGTGATGAAAGCTGACATTAGGACCCATTTTTTTACACTTTCCATCCTTTTACATGGTAAAAACATACAACCAAACAGCTTTGCCCCCAATAAATTAAGGATAAGATTTCTAGCACAAATCCAAAAAAATTTAAACAGCTTAAACCCATCTGATAATTGGAAAGACCTTTGACTAGAAAATTTTAGAAGAAGCAAAAGCCAGCTGTGAATGTGAGCATCCATTTGCACAGCTAGCAGCTTTGTATGATGTTGGCAGAGAGAGAGAGAGAGAGAAACGGAGAAACGAATCAGAATCTTAACCTGATTTCTTGCATGCTTCTCTCCACTAAATGACAATTTCAATCCAGAGCAGAGAATCATTCCACAAATTTTTTATTCATAAAATTAAAAAATTGCAGAATTTTAGGGAAGAACAAAACTATGTTATTCATTATTGTCATTCGTCATTAGTACTAACAACATTTCGGGAACAAAGAAGCAGCTACGGCTAGAGAAATAGTCATACAATCTAAATTAGATAAAAATAACCAAGAAAAAGGCACATCCTATTCTATTATTATATGCGTCACGTTTGCTTCTGCTCACTAAATAATCATGAATACAAACGTGAACATGAGTCCGGAAGGAAAATAAAATCATGTACATATCTACTGAATTTGGATATAGGTTCAGATCAGATAAGATAATACATAGACACATATTGATCATATAATGGAAAACATAAAAGTAATATAGTAGAAACAAATAAGACCTAAAGATTTTGAGACCACGTACTAAAAAATTGTCTAAATCAATACTCACGAAACCGGATTTGATCGGTGTATTCAACAACATAAAAGCTAAAATTAGATTTTTTTTTTAAATCTTATTTTTGGGTCTCTAGAATCGATCACAAGTTAATCAGAGACCAAAATTATTTAATTGACTGATCTACATACGAATCCAGATATATCATACTCATATTAATACATATATACCCTTTAATTATTTGTGTCGTTCAAAATTGCAAACTTACTCGCGCATATTTATATTTCTATGTCCCACTGGATATACATACTGTTTTGCATCCCTACGAATACGATAAATAAGATAGTCTATCTAATAAAACAAAACAATAGTCTTCTCCAATAATATCAGTTTATAGTATTTATGGACAACACCGTAGTTTTCTAAAAAGAATTACTCATTCTTTAATCAAAAAAATCGCAGGAAGTCAGAAAACAAAGCACTTTAAATTATTCAATGTTAATAGATTCATCTCTATCACTAGCAATGAAAAAACATCCGGGTTTTTGCCCGAAACCCCAAAAAAACCGAGACCCGAATCCTCTCACAAGCAGCTAGCCATTGCTACGGCCAAGGTGGAGCAAGACCCGGCCACATTTGGGGCAGTCGGGGTCCTGCTTCGGAACCATGAAGTACATGAAGCAGTACTTGCATCCGGCGGCCACCAGGACTTGGCCGGAAGTGACTTCGGGCGGAGCGTAGGCAGCGGAGGAGGCCGAGGAGGAGGAGGAGGAGGTAGTGGAAGAGTCTCCTGAACTGAAGTAATTGTCTCTTTCGCCTTCGTTTGAGCTTTCGTCACCATCGTCAGAGCTGTCATCGTCGGAGGATGAGGAGCGGTAGTCCAGGGCGGCGTGGCGAGGATCGGTGGTGGTTGTTTTTCCAGTGGTCCAATTCCTATAGTATATTTCTCCGGTCTGGATTGGAAATTAAGAAGGGTACGATAATAGTTTAAGTTTGGATAGAATAACTTTAAATTCTCATGATTCATCCTACTGATGTTTACGTACACGAACGATAATTCTTATAACTTAATTGAAAAGATGAGGCAGGGGACTCCGAAAAAACTTCCAACACTTACACAGATACAAGGATAGTTCTTAACTTTATTTGAGATCATGCTCTAAATTCATGCATCTGTACTCTACAAAAATTGATGGAAAGGAAACAAAATTATGATAGTTGCTTAATAGAAAACAGTCCAACATTTAAGTGATCGACTTGAAACATTTTATGAAAGATTTATTTAAAAAATATATACATATTAGTAGAAATGATTCGATAGTCCTTAACACTAAATTTATGTAGCCTCTACTTATAAAAGAAAATCTGATTGAGAATTTGGGTTGTTGGTTTCGTAAGCCAAAAACTGGTGTTTATTTGCTTTTTCAAGGAAAAGGGTGCGTTAAATTATGGAAAATTTTCGTGGGCGAAAGTGAAAAGATAAGCTAGCAAACAAATGGAGTAAATGAATAGGATTTGGTACTGAAATAGCAAAAGGGAGTTAGGAAGGGGAATAAACCATAAAAGGAGAGAAAATACAAATTTAACTTTCAAATAATTGTTTCCTTTTAAGAGAAAAAATGGATTTTCTTTTTATACCAAAAAATGGATTTTCTTTTTATACCAAAAAATGGATCTTTTTTTATAACCGAAAAAATGGATACTATGAGTAAGATAAATTGGATGTGAACCATTATAGTTAATGGGTACAAACCTAGGGAGATAAAAGTGCTAAAATATAGATTTGTTTAATGAGAAATAGATAAAAATGCCTAAAAGAGAATACCATTTTGGATCAAACTGTAGTAAATCAGGAATTTTCTATAGTAAAGCTTTTACCTTTAAGAATTATTCTAAACCTCAAAAAGAAAAATAATAATAATAAAATGTAAAACCTAAAAAAAATGAATCTCATAAAGAGCTCACTCTGTTTTCATGAACCATAAATAAGGTACAAAGATCACAACAACCATCATCATAAAAGCGAAAAAGATCAGATTTTGAAACCTGGGTTAGTTTCATTTATGATCAATGATTGGAAGAAGAACAAAAAGAATCAAGAATAATGGCAGGGGCATTTAAGGATAAAAAAAAATAGAAAGGTCATACTCTCATGTCAAGGCATTGCTCCCAATGATAAGGCAACGCGACCTCAGAGTTGAGCTCCACGGTAACCTCACCGCTCCTACGCTGAGGAGGCGGTGATCTCACAGCCGGTGAGCGGCCTCCCCTGCTTCTTCCACTCAGAGAACAATTCCTTAGAGATTTTGCTATCATCTCAATGTTAGGGCCAGGCATTGCCCAAAAAAATTAAAAATAATCCAATCAAATTATCGAAAGAGGGAAGGAGAGGAGAGATTGGGAGAATTTGGGAGATGGGTTTTTGGGGGATTTTATAGAGAAAGAAAAGAGGGGAGCAGTTGAGAGCAGGGGCATTTTGGGAAGGACTGATTTGTGAACGGTAGAGTATGAGGGGGCTTGCGAAAATTCTCCAATTTATTTCCCAGAATGGCCATGCTCGGGTTTGAAGCGGTCTTTTAGAGATATTGCTCCCCAGATGCCCCTGCAGAGAAAAAGAGGGGTTCTTGTGTAGATTTTGCTTGAAGACTACACGAGGGGCTCTTTTGGGGAAGCGAGTTTCCTTGCACTTCCAAAAAGTTAAAAAGTTTTATTTCCAAGTCAATGTAAAAGTGAAAAGGATTTGAAGTAAAGTGGAATCCGCATTGCAAGATTAGGATGAATTGAGTTGTTTGAGTTGTCTTGACATAAGCATGTTTTATTTTACAATTATGAGTTGGCTTTGACTTTGGCTCAACATGAGTACTATGGTTTGAGTTAAGACCATAGATAACAACTTTCTTTTTCGTTACAAATAGAAAAATAGTTAAGTTGATTGACAAAAATGGGCTTAAATTTTATTGTTAAAAGCTAAATGGTACCTATAATTTATAAAATAAATTGCAGAAGTTGGTTTTATAAGCATCCCCACCAGTGACAGTTTTAAGAAGCATGCAAAATTTTTTTTTTATCAAACACCATTATTGAATGTTTCTTAAAAAATTAAGCAGAAGCATTCTAAAAAAAAATCCAAACCGGCCTTAAGTCGTGATATTATGTCATGTCCCACTTCATTCTCGATATCATAAAAGAGATTATGGTTTGATTAAAGAAAAACGACAACAGTTGTCAGTTCGTAACTGAACTCAGTTATTACTTTCTTTAGAGTTCTTGAATGGTTAGAGCATTGAACTTTGGCAAATTTTCTATTTTTGTTAGAAATAGAAACAATTAAACCTAATGCTTTTCTACAATTTAATCAAATTTATTGTCACTTTCTTAATTAAGATTCACTAGGTTACACGAGATTTTTATCTACAAATTATGCTGTGGGTCAGAAAAATCGATGGTTACGTTGGTTAATTATAATAGAAGTAATGTCTAACTTATAACTAAATAAGACTAAACCTTTCTTGTTATTATGTAAATAATCATCAAACTACTGAGGATACGGATCCTCTCCAATTGGATGATAATTGGAAAGTGTTCAATTATTTCAAAACTTGCCCTCTACTCCAAATTTAAAGGATAAGATGATGCCATGTAGGATTATCACCATTACCTTGAAAACCGCTATTGTCTTAAAAATCACTATTAACAAAATCGCTATCACAATATTAAAAATCCTACGTGGCATAATCTCATCCCTTAAAATTTAGGATGAATGGTAGGGATTTCAAAAATTGGATACTCTCCAATTAACACCTAATTAGAGAAGATTAAATCCAACCACTAATCTAACAATGAAAGGGAGACATTGGAATTTGAATTGGTTTCTAATAATTATTTACAGAAACCATTACACTGAATTTTGTTGGATTATAATTTGATAAGCGAACTTAACTGTGAAGTTGGTCGTAGTGAATAACTCGAAGACCAAACCTATTAACATTCAAAGAGATCAAACACTGTAGTCAATTTCTTTGGAATATGAGAGAAACCTTAGCAAATTATGAAGATTTTCTGACTGAAACCCAAGCTCAGTGGCGGAGCCATGTTGAAGTGCCCAACCTCAAAATTGTGAAAAAAATTCTTTGCACTTCCTATCTGATAGCCAATTTGTGTATGGAAGCATGAGGTGACCAAGCCCAACCTAAAGTTAAATATTTTGATCTCTAATTAGAACCAACATTTGTGCATAGCTTTTTACCTCCATTATCCACATGCAAAAATAAGGAAAAATTGCATAGAAGGTAAGCAGGGGAGAAAAAGAGACCATATTGCTTTGGTGAATGAGGAAAAAAATATGACTATCTGATTCAGGTTCTAGGTTACAAAAGGAGTATTTTATGTCACATGTCCATCTCTTGTTTGACAAATACTCTTTATCTTGGGTCTCCTTTTGGTGTGAAAAGATTTTCACCTTATTAGGAATGATAAATTCAAAATAAAAGAGTATGTGTTAGAGAAGCATCCTCCGCAGTTGATTAAGAAAAAAAATAAGATTTAACTGAAAATTTTCCTGAGGTGAGCATGGGCCACCATAAATTATCTTGATTGTTGTTCTGGTCTATTGCTAGACTCAAGGAGGAGATACAGAGCATTTATCTCTTCCCTCTCAGTCGGGGATGATCCTCTTCTAAGCAGAGTGTGTCACATCCAAGTGTTGTTGTGGTAATAACCTTGTGAGCAAACATTTGCATTATCTGAGAAAGCTAGATGATAAGCTTTGGGGAATATGCTACATAATAAGTTATGCCTAGTCCACTTATCCTCCCAGAAGCAAATAGTAGCCCCATCACCTAACATTCACTATACTGGACTGATAAAAGTATGGAGAATAGAATGCAAATCATGAAAGAACTTAGATGCTGACCCCTTAGGAGGTGTCCAGAGAGGGTTGGGTTGATGTCTAGAATAGAGACAGTTGAAGACACAATTGATAATGGAGTTGCGTTCAAGAATTTTTCATAACCTTTTGGAGAGAAGAGCTTGGTTGGAGACAGAGATATTAAGGAGGACACCAACCCCCCCCCCCCCTCCCTCTTTAGATTTGATAACAATGTTGCCATCTAACTAAGCATTTAGATTTGGAATTTTGCTGATTACCGCCCCATAAGAATTTTTTTTCCTAATCCTATCAATTGCCTTAGTGAGCCAAACTGGTAATTTAAAAAATGACATATAGTATAGTGGGAGAGCATAGTACATAGTTGAGGAGAGTTAATCTGCCACCAATTGATAGAGCTTTGTTTTTCCACATGGATAGCTTATTGGTAAAGGATTCTAATAGAGGTTGTCAGTCTCATCTAGAGAGGGAGCCTTTCTTGAGGGGGAGGCTAAGGTAATGGAAAGGAAGAGCACTAGGAGAGTAGTTGAGGATATTGGCAAGATAATTCCCTTTGAGAGGGATTTTCCCAATGTAGAGGAGATTTGTTTTAGCATAGTTTATGCTGAGACTAGATATATTTTCAAAGATGTAGAAGACGGTTTTAAAGATTGAGAGATCATGTTTATAGTCTCCATTGAAAATAAGGCTGTCACCTATAAATTGTAAAGTTCTATGTGATTAAGATCTCCTTTTAGGGTAAGATTAGAAAGGTCCCCCAAAGAAGTACTATTAAATAGCATTTTTTGGACATCAACAACAAGCACGAATAGCATTGGGGATAGTGGATCCCCTTATTTCAGGCCATGATAACATTGGAAAGAATTGGTCGGGGTGCCATTAACTAAGATGATTTTGAAGAGGAGAGGGCATGCTCAATTCAGTTGTTTTGGGTTTTTTGTATTGCAATTAGCTCAAATTATAATAAAAAGATTGTAATGAAATAAAAAAATTATATTTCCTTGGGTTTTTTCTGTGTGACGATGGAACATCAATTTTGTACTCCATTGACACACCGATTAAGACGACGAGTCTTTTGCTGCTGATGAGAGTTCAATGACTTGGAAGATAGTTCAGTCTTCTCTTGGCATCTCTCACTATAACAGACATGTCTTTTAGCGACCAACTTTTTAGTGAGAAATTAATTTTCCTCAACAAATATCAGTTTCGACGAGAAAAATATTGTTTCCTCGGTAAATATTAGTAGGTCTTCTACGAGGAATATATTTTCCTCACAGTAGACCACCTTCTACGATGGAAATTTTAGTTCATCACTAAAGATGATCATGATTTGGTCTCCTAACTAGTTATTTTATTAGTGAGGAAATATGATATTTTGGTGATGAACTTTTTTATCGCGAAATGCACATTTAACGAGGAAATAATCATTTCATCGATGTTCTTTTGGCGGAAAATAGAGGAAAACCCGCCAAATGTAACAGCGACAAAGTATGATTTCCTCGCTGAAGATCCATAATCTGCGAGGAACCATTTCCTCATCAAAAGAATCAATTAGCGAGGAAATAATAGTTTCCTCATTATTAGTTTGGCGGGAAAAAAAGAACCTGCCAATTTCAATGGTGACAAATTTAAGGCTTCATCGCTAAAAGTTTTTGTTTTTACGAGGAACCATTTCCTCGTTAAAAAGAACCTATTAGCAAGAAAATTATAGTTTCCTCACTATTAATTTGGTAGAAAAATTTACAACGCCCGTCATATTTATTGACGACAAATTAAAGGTTTCCTCGCTAAATTTTTTGTTTTACGAGGAACTGTTTCCTCGTTAAAAAACCAATTAGCGAGGAAATAATAGTTTCCTCATTATTAGTTTGGCAGAAAAATGTGCAAAACCCGCCAATTTTAATAGTAACAAATTTAAGGCTTCATTGCTAAAAGTTTTTGTTTTACAAGGAACCGTTTGTCGTCAAAAAGAACCTATTAGCGATAAAATTATAGTTTTCTCATTATCAATTTGGCAGAAAAATGTGCAACACCCGCCAAATTCATTGACGACATATTGAAGGTTTCCTCACTAAATTTTATTGTTTTACAAGGATCCCTTTCCTCGTTAAAAGAATCAATTAGCGAGGAAATAATAGTTTTCTCATTATTAGTTTGGCGAAAAAATGTACAAAACCCGCCAAATTCAATGACGACAAATTTAAGGCTTCATCAATTATTAGTTTGGCGAAAAAATGTACAAAACCCGCCAAATTCAATGACGACAAATTTAAGGCTTCATCACTAAAAGATTTTGTTTTACGAGAAATCATTTTTTTGTTAAAAAACCAATCATTGAGGAAATAATAATATCCTCATTATTCGTTGGCGAAAATTTTAGTGAGAATTTGGGTAAAAAGTAGGCGGGGGTACTCAAAGAAAAGAACGGGCCTCTAATATCAATGGACTAACAAATGTCCATATATAAGTCAACAATCGTGGGCCATGCTAGTAGAAATCTCAACATCCTAAGTGGAACATCCTAGGCGATGTATTCCATCAAGGATGCCAGGTGCCAAAAGGCTCGCCACCAAAACACCGTCAATTCCGTCTAAGGGGCTGTTTGGTTGGTTTCCTAAAAACCAAGAATAGGAAATGGGAGCATGGAAATCTCCCATTTCCTATTTTTAACCATTTACATCCCTAAAGCTTACCCCAACATTCAATAAAATATTATCTTATCATCCAACTCATCTAATAACATATTATTTTATCATCCAACATTCAATAAAATATTATCTTATCATCCAACTCATCTAATAACATATTATTTTATCATCCAACTCATCCAATAAAATATTACTTTTATCATCCAACATCTAATAAAATATTATTTTTATCATCACATCATCCAACTCATCTCATCTCAGCCCATCTCATATTTAAAAATCAATCACATCATCCAACAATATAGTGACAACTCATCTCATCTCCTTAAACTTTCATCTCCACCCATTTCCTCCAAAAAAACAAGGAAATTGATTTCCTCAAGTGTGGATCACATCATCCAATAATATAATGACAACTCATCTCATCTCATATATTTTCTTATTTTTAAGAATGAACCAAACACAAGAAAAGAACATATTATAGGAAATAAGTTTCTTATAATACATTTCCTTATTTTTTTAGCCAACCAAACAACCTCAAAACAAGTTTTCTTAAAAAATCACTTACATCATCCAATAATATGACGACAACTCATCTCATCTCATCTCCTATTCTTTAATTTCCTTCTTTTTTTTTCTAACCAAACAATCTCAAAATAAAAATTCTAAGAAATACATTTCCTATTCTTTGATTTCCCTCTTTTTTTAGACAAACAAACAGCCCCTAAGATAACATCCCTGTTCTATTTTCATTTGAGCGGGTTCCCAAATTTTCCAAACCCCGCTTCTAATAAAACGTTTCCCCCAAATTTTCAAAAGGCTCGTCAACAATGCTCTTCTTCATCTCAAACCCCAAATCCTTAAACCCTAGAACCTGAATTCAATGATCTGAGATAGTTCGGCGGCGACGGCAACGATGAACTCCGCTCCGCCTTCTTCGAGATCCGGCTCTTCTACGTCCGTATCTCCCCGCGCTCGATCGACACCGTTCCTTCATCCCTAACCCTAACTCATCTCTAACCCTAACTCATCTCCGCCGTCCAATTGGAGTCTGCCTCGAGATCAACGGCTCAAAGACCCCCTTCTCCGATTAAACCTCTATCCTCCTCCGTCGCGATCGGATCGACTGCGAGACGTTGGAAGTGACCTACGTCAGCACCGACAACGTCAAGCTCACTGGCCCCGTCGATTTCGAGGTGATCGATGATCGAGGGAACCTAATCCTTTGTGGATTGCTGGAGAAGATGGAGGCGGGGTGGAGCAACGGGAGTATTGGATCCAATAAGGATCCGAAAACAGGGTGGAGCATGGACTGTTATTTGGCGGGTCGATTATTAATGGATTGGGTTTATTACAGCCGAAGTTGGGGATTGTGAATCCGTTGATTGAGGTAACAAACTTGCCTGGAGATGTAGATAGCTGCTTGTTCAATTTTGATATCATCTCTTTCTCAGCAGCAATTTTTTGTGTGCATGTGTTTACATGAACATCTTTTCCACTTCAATTTGTCTCTTTTTGTTGCTTTTATGTTGAATCATCAGCTTTCTTGCTAGTTCTTTAGTGCAATACTTGTATATTCAGATTTTGTGCAATTTGGCAATATGTCGCAGGATAGGGTACCTGCATTTTCACCTGAAAAAACAAGAACTTTCATACAAAACGAGTTGGGTGAGCCTATAGATGTATTGTTCAAACAATTTGAAGATCGCCCTATAGCTGCGGCTAGTCTTGGTCAGGTGTTTGCATTGGAGCATCATGATCAAACCTCTATCCTCCTCCGCTGCGATCGGATCGATGCGAGACGTTGGAAATGACCTATGTCAGCACCGATAGCGTCAAGCTCACTGTCACCGTCAATTTCGAGGTGATCGATGATCGAGGGAACCTAATCCTTTGCCTTATGCATATTCTAAGTTTAATTTTTTTTCCTGAATTTTGCTTCTTTCTTGCTTCATGCAAATTCTTCTCTATTGTTAATTGTTGTTTCTCTTGTGCACTTTTGTTAGGAGTTGGCTTATTTATTTATTTATTTATTTATTTTTGCATTTGTCTGGAATTGTTTAGTTTGTTTACTCTGCACCTGTTTCAATGATTTAAAAATTTTAGGGGGTTTTGTGACAGACGTCCAAAGTTCAAGCAGGTTTTGTGAAATTCACCTATTTCCTAATAACAACATAACAGTACAATTTTTTGTTTTGTACAATTGCAAGTGGTTTTCTCTGTCATTAGGTATGCACTTGTCTTGATTGCTATGTGCAACGTATGAGATCTCATTGGAAGATATATACCTCTAATAGAATGTCTTAAGGATAAAATCAAGGAAAGGCCTGATGGCTGTAATTCTTTCTCGTTTCTTACTAATTCCGGCATTCTACCTTACTGCAAAATATGGAGACCAAGGTTGGATGATACTGTTGACATCTTTCTTAAATGGTCACCTTACAGTCTGTGTTATGACTGAAGCACCCACAGGTTACAAGGTCAGTGAACTAAATTCTAATAATGCATATCAATAGTTAGTTGAAAGTTGAAACTATGTTTATTGATTGTGACTATGAAGAGAAGTTCTGGTTTTTTGTTGTACAGGGACCTGAGCAGAATGCACTTGGAAATCTGCTTGTCACTTTTCTTCTTGCTGGTATATTCTCAGGAGTTGTACTTGACTGGCTGTGGCTCATTGATAAAGGCTGGTGATGATGATGTAGTGGCTTAAATATTTCAAATTTCTGAGCATTAAAAAAAGTATTTCTCATTTTTGTAGTTTAAAGGGTTATTTTCAGTAGCTCCTTTTACTTGTATTCAGGTGAGTAGTTCCTCAATTGAATATACACTGAAAGATGGTTTTTAATGGGATTGAACCATCATTCATACTTCTGTTTCACATGTATTTACTCTTAAACTTTGAAATCAAATGGAGTTTGTTTAGAATATCTAAACTCTCATTTCCCCCCTTGAATATCTAAACTCTCATTTTCTTTCGAATCAGGAATATGACATTGCCTTATTTTATGCATTTCACTCATAATTTGCAAATGTAGTTTGTTTAGCTTGTAAGTTGCACCCCATTTAATTTGGCATTATGGTTATTATCTAAGGGATGTTTTAGTTTGACATATGATAGAAACTCATGCTATTATAAATTAGTCATCTTATTAATTACTTTAGTATGATTTCTAGGTCTTGTTTCCTCTATTAGAAAGTTATAGTTTTGTTTTTAGTTGTATAAGTAATACTACCACTATTTGATAATGATTAGAATCCGTGTATTGCATAGAATCACTTATTGTATTGTTTATTCATCTTGAGATTCAAATAGATGAATGTTACATTCTTTTGCATTTGACCATTCTAATTGTTTGATAATAAACAGTGAGAAGATGTACCCATTAGTAGAAAAATGACCAAACTACACAGAATTGAGTTCCGTCTAGTTTGAGGCAACCTAGACGTAAGGTTGTTCCGTCTAATTTGAGGCATTCTAGACAGAAATTTCTGTCTAGAATGCCTCAAATTAGACGGAACAACCTTACGTCTAGGTTGCCTCAAACTAGACGGAACTCAATTCTGTGTAGTTTGGTCATTTTTCTACTAATGGGTACATCGTTGTAATTGAGAAGTTGCATATTTTTTTACTTATAGGATCAAATGATAAAGATGTGAGCAGATGCCACTCAACCTGATGGAACTCGAACAATTACAGATGAGGAAATTTGTGCAAAAGTTCTTAAAGTCAAATCAGCTACATTAGGGGTTGTGGTTTTGGCCCTAGACCACCACTATTAAGGTTCTCTCGTTCTTCGATGAGTGAAATGTCTGAAAAGAATAAAGAGTTGCAAGAACAGCTTCAAGAGACCCAACAACTTGTAGGAACTCAACAACAAAAGATCGATGCGTGAGGTAATCCAAAGATTGGAGGAGCGAGCCAAAAAGTTTAAGGAGTTTATGGCTAATTTTTCCAAGCAACATCCATCAGCTTAGTATTTTTAGTGAACTTAAACTTGGAGAAATGTTTCTTTGATCGTGTTGCATTTGTTATTGCTTTAGACTAGCATTGTTACTTATGGTAGAAACTTGCGTGCTTTGTTTATTTTAATTGTTTTGGTGTACTGTGGTGACAATTGATGATAATTATTTATATTTTGAGCTTTTTTCTTGTAATAGCATTATTATTGATGAAATAAAATTTTCTCATTATAAGTTTTCTCGCTATATATTTAGGTCGATGGAAGTAAATTTCCTCGAAATAGACAATACAACTTAAGGTGACGAAAATATGTTTCCTCGCAATAGGTTACATATTTACGTCGTCAAAAATATATATCCTCGTTATAGAGTATATAACTTACGTCGTCAAAAACATATTTCCTCGCTATAGCGATATAACCTATAATGATGAAAGTAAGTTTTCTCGCTATAGATCATATAACCTATATCGACAAATATAAATTTTCTCGTAATTGAATTTCTTTGGCGAGGAATATAGGGTACAACCTATAACGATAAATTTAAATTTTCTCATTTTTGAGTCTTTTTACTGAGGAACTGTTTCCACGAGAAAAAGATACATATAATGAAGAAAATCAATTTCCTCGTTAAAAATTTACCTTTGGTGAGGAATAATTTCCTCGCTGAAAGATACTTACAACGACGAAAATAGTTTTTTAGAATTTTTATTATATATAAATTAAATATTATTCACGTATCATTGGCGAGGAAACTACAGTTTAGTGATGAAAAAGGTATGAGATTAGGTGAGGAAAAATATTGAGGCTAAAGAGTAACAACGAGAAAAGAATATATTCATCGCAAAAAGGATTTCGCGAGAAATTATAATATTCCTCGCAGAAACTTTTCTTGACCACCCTACCGCGAGGAAATGGTGACCAAAGTTTTTTCCTCGCCAACACACTACAGCGAGGAAATCTTGACTTTCAACGACAAACTTGTTCCTCGCGGATTAGCTTTTCTGTTGTAGTGTCTACTCAATTAAGTTGTAAGTGCGACAATAGAAATCTTTCTCTGTGAGTTAATTTCTCCATCTTTAGGTCTACAAATGTGCTTCTTTGTTAAAATGAGTAATATTCTCTCCTTTTATAGGCTAAAAGAGAGAGTTAATGACTTTTAATTATAGATTAAGTGGCCATTAAAATAGGAGATAGTGGAAAACGGTTACTCCCTTGAAAATAGCCCTCAAATAGCTGTTTGGCGGGGTTCTCTGACTTGGCAAAGTTTGCTGAAGACGTTTGGATGAAGTTCACTGAAGATGTAGGCGAAGTTCGCTAAAGGCGTAGGCGAGGGTCGCTGAAGACATGAGCGAGGCTTGCTAAAGACGTGGGTGAATCTTCTTTGGAAGTGGATGACATAGTCCACTTGAGTTGCCATAAGCGAAGTTCGCTAGTTGGCGAGCTTCGTCTATGAGTTCGAATTTGACACAAAATTCCACTCATGACTTGGCCGATTAATGATGTCTTTTGACTAGACCTAGGGCAAGAACTGGGAGTCGACTCACTCTTAGCTTGGTTGAGTTGAGTTGTAATCGGCTGTGTGGCGAGGTTCGTATATTTTGTTAAGCGACCTTCTCTACTGGTTGTTGTGGGCTTGGCTTTGGGCCCATTCAAAGTGTTTTAGCCTACAAATGTTTACTTCTTTGATCTAAGCTAAATATTGTTCCGAATAGAGATCTATTTTAACCATCTATATTGGTGACACCATTTAGGGCCAAAACCTCTGGCCTTAAATAGGGAGACAAGAAAATCCCAATTATCACATTCAAAACCTTTCATAAAGTCTATCCTGATGACACTAATTTCTTTCTTACAAGAGGAGCAGTGATGAATCATCTCACGAGCTAGAAGGATGGAATTCAAGTTAGACTTAACTCCTTGAAAAGTAGATTGAGTCTCTTCTATAAGGGGAGAGAGAAAAGGGCTAAGTCTATTAGCTAAAACCTTGGTGAAGATTTTGAAAATACCGTTAAACAAACTAATTGGTCTAAAGTCCTTGGGATTGCATGCTCCCTCCATCTTAAGAATTAGGGAAATAAAAGAGTAATTGATCCTGTGGAGGAGATAAGCATCATTAAAAAGGGATTGAAAGAAAGAAAAGATGTCATTTTCGGTAAGGGACCAAACTTCTTGGGAAAAAAGAATAGAGAGACCATCTGGCCCTGCGGACTTATCTTGGTGAAGTCCGAAAATAGCTACCTTAATCTCTTTCTAAGTGAAGGGAGATTCTAGAATGGATAGGTCTGATGGGTCTTGAGGGTACAATTGAGACCAATCAACTTCATACAAGGATTTTTCTTTGGCTGAAAAGAGCCTAGAAAGATAATCACAGAAGGCTTGTTGTTTGTTTGTTCTGAGGTGAGGAGATTGCTTTGGACCATAAGATTAGGAATGAAATTCTTTCTCTTATGATTGGAGGCTGATTTGTGAAAGAAATAAAAGTACCCTAGAGGGGGTGAAGGTGAATAGAATAATTGCTAATCTAATCTGATATTAATGCCAAATCAAAACTTATTAACTATATCCTATCAATATGATATACACAAGTGATAAATGCAAGGATGTATAGTTAAACAATGGGCGAAAGAAACTATGAGACAATGGTGATAAACAATGAGCACAAGAAACTACGCCAAGGCAATCATAAACTCAAAGGAAATGATCACGGAGTTAGGTCAACCCTCGACCTACGTCTCCGCTCCTCACCCTCGAGGAGAATCTCCACTATCTCAACACAAATAACTACATAATCGGTTTTTAATGCTCACCGATAATGTTTACAAATCACACATTATCAATTCCATAAGACACTCCTCTAAGTTGTGACCTACCCGTGTCACCTTTTTCAAGTGCTTGGATTTATTACCTCTCCCTAGGCTTTATAACCAATGACATTCCTCTTGGAATTGACCATTGTCTCTCCCAACCACTTCTCAAAGTGTCCTTGTGTATTACAACGTGTTCTCAATAATTAAGTGCAAATAAATAATTTTTTATCCAATAAAAAGATGAAAACTAAATGAAAGCTCACTCAATGATCACACCCTCAACCCAATGATACTATATGTGAAATACTTAGGCTCAATGGTTGTGTGTGAACCAATAAGTAAAAAGAAATTAAACTCAAATAATTATAGCTTATGAAATGAGAATCAAAATATAAATGCTAGAAGAAAAGAGTTTAAGAAAACTTCTCTAAGCAAAGAGATATGATGATTTGAGAATGAGCTCCTCAAAGTTGAAAGTGAAATTCTTCTCTTTGTGAAACTCGCTTCACATTAACAAACCCACAAAAATGTGGAAGCAAACTAATGAATACTCCTTGTAAACTCTTGTAAAACCTTTAAAAAACAAAGCAAAGAAAATGATGGTTCAAAAGCTTTTATAGCCTCAAAAACAGCTCACAACAAAAACTAGCCGTTTCAGTGTCGTTGGTCGACTGATGTACTATTCAGTCGACTGATTAGTTGATCGTTAGCTAATTTTGGGAAACTATCGGTCAACTAATGTAAGTCATCGGTCAACTAAAAATAGTATTCAGTTGATTGAAAACACTGTTCAGTCGACTGATGTAGGTCTGTCGACTGAGCAGAAACTTTACAACAATTACAGAGTAGTTTTTCAGTCGACTGATGCATAGTGTCGATCAACTGAAAATACTATTCAGTCGACTGATGAAGGTTGGTTGACTGAGCAGAAACTTTTTGGTAATTGCAGAGAACTTCATCGATCGACTGATGAACAGTGTCGGTCGACTGAGAAACGTGCACAACCCAGTTTTAAAAAGAAAATATGATTTTCAAAGTGTGTTTAAAAATAGTAAATAAATTTCAAATAATATAAAACTTGGGGAAATGTTTATATGCATGAATATAAACATGTTAGAAAAGAAAATTTTGAAATATCATTCCTCGTTTGTGAAAACTTATCATTTTACAAAATCGGTCAAAATACAAAATCTCAAAACACTTGATTTTGACAAAATAATTTCAAACAAGTTCGAAACTCCTTTTGAGTAGATTAATAGAATTTATAAAAGATATAAAATAGTATAATCAAGTCTTTAATCCGTAAACACGTTATTTTCCCAAAAAGATGTATAATGGGATAAATATGAAACAAATGTGTAAAACAATGAAAACGAATAAAATGTGTGTGTGTATGGTTTGAACTCTAAGTATAAACACACAAAGTATAAACCTAAACTACTATACCCAAGTAATAGATCTTTCATAGCTCGTCTTGGTTGCGAATGAAGTGATGAAGAATCTAGACTTAAATTGCGACGGCTTCATTTTGATATCCACCAACCTCCAAAATATCGTCGTTTACTGTCAATTCCATCCAACCTCCAACCGAGGATCTTTGTGTAGAATACGTAATAAGTAAATACAAACACTCAAAAAATATTATTAGGAATTATTTGTTAATTATCAAAATTAGATTAGATAATAGGCTCATAAACATGAGACCTAACAAGAAAGATGTGTCTAAGTCACCCTCCTTGAGCCATTACACTCTAGATCTTTGTCTGCAATAAATTTTTTCACATTAGGCTATGGTGAAGAGATCAGCTTTTGAGGTTAGTTCTAGTAAGAATCTCTTCCTCGTTTAGAGGTCTGAATTTCTTAACGGAATTGAGGGTGTCAAGAGTAGCAAGGACTTTGAGTTTATTTTATTTCTAAGAGCCAGTGTGTTTTTTCCCACCATTTGAGATGTCATTTTATGAGTTTGAGCATGAAGGGCGGACAATCAAAAGGGTTCCCTCCACATGAAAAGGAATTCCAATAGGAATGAACAAAGGATATAAAGGATGAGTTAGAGAGCCAAATCTTCGTGAACATGAAGATAGGGTGAGGAGATGAACACCTAGCGTTAAGAAGAATTGGGCAATGATCAGAGCATGAGGAGGGGTAGGCATATTGAATGAGGGTAGGAAATTGAGATTTAAAATCATGAGAGATCATGAACCTATCTAATCTAGCCATTGCCATAATGTGGTGCTCTCATGTTGGACCAGGAGAAATTCTCCTACTGAGGGGAAGGTCCATAAGGAGAAGGGAGTCAATCAAAGAATTGAAGGCATTAATGTCTCTAATAGAACCTGTTCTAGCACTTCTCTTTTCTAGACAAGGGTCATATTAAAATCACAAAAGATCACCCAATGCATTAAAAAAGAATTTCTATTTCTATTAAGTTCCCACCAACAAACTTTATCTTCTTTACCATGAGGAACATAAATAGATGTAAAACAAAAATTTGAAAGAGTGTGCCGTGAGCCACACACAGCGATAGAAAAGATTCCAATAAAAGTAGATGAATAAGAGAATAGGGAATTATCCTAAACTAGTAGCACAGACCTTCTAGATTCAGAAGCTTCTAAATAAACCCATGAGGAAATTCTATGGCCACCTAGGGATTTTGGAGTACTAGTTCTTACCGAATTTAGTTTGATCTCTTATAACCTAACAATATCAACTTAAGAGAATCAGATGCAGTCTTTAACCAACTTATGCCATATGGAATTATTCAACCCTCTAGTATTCCATGAGCCTATCTTCATGGAGAGATATAAACAAGACAACATACTTGGATTGGGAGGGACATGCCTAGGCTGCAGGCTCTGACCTCTCTTTCTCTAAGGCTTGAAGCTTATCAAGCCCTAGAGAATCAATAGGTGCTTTGATTCTACAGCTCGCTAAAATTTCATTAAACCTCTGTTTACTCATAGAGTTTATTGGAAAAGAAGATGAGGTGGATATAGATTTACCCTTTGAACCACTTGGGGGGAAGCCTTTTTTTTTATGAGGGCCAAGTGCTTCCTATGGGGAAGGTGAGACAGGGGCCTGCAGATATACTTTCTTTTTGGTTGCTTGGTCGGTCTCTCAAATCCAAGAGGTGGTTCAGAAGATGAGATAACATTCATAAATTATGAGGAGCCACTAATGATCTGTGGGATCATAGGAGTCTGGTGGCTGGGGCCCTGAGCAGACAATTGTGCCTCGAGAAGGGAGGGGTAGGTCTCTGATAATTGAGCCTAAGAAGATTTAACAAAGCTGATGGGGCTTCTAGAGCACCTTGATTTGGAGGATTTGTTAGGGCTGAAATAGCAGAGGACTGTAGGCTGTCTAAAAATTACTACGAATAGTTGATCCCCACAAAGCACTGATGATGAGAGTTACAATCTGATAACTTTCACATTGACTGATGAAAATTATAATCTGACGACTTTCATGACAATGGATGATAGAAGTTACAATCCGACGATTTCCACATTAACAGATGAAAGTTATAATCTGATGACTTCCACATCAATAGACGAATGTTATAACCTGATGACTTTCACGACAGCATACGAGAGTTACAAATTGATGAATCTTACATTTCAAAGAGCCAAATGTAAGGATTACAAGATGAAGATCCTTGCAAACACTCGAAAAAAGAGATTACGTATTGATGATCTCTTCAAATTAAAACACGATGGTTATCCCCACGTTTCAATTGAAAAATGCAAGGGTCACCCCCGCTTCTAATTCCAAAACACGAGGGTCACCCCCGCATTCCAATTCCAAAATGCGAGGATCATTCTCGTGTTTTAAACTTCAAACGCGAGACTCACCTTCGTGTTCCAAGCTTCAAACGCGAAGCTGAACACGAGGCTCACTCTGGAACTTGAATCTCGTGCTTGACTTGTTCAAACACATTTTGAACGGTTCCAAAACTATTTTACACGTAATGAGGGCATTAAACCCCCATTGTGGAGCGATTGAAGGGGTCAGTTATACCCCTTTAACCCTATAAATAGCTGGGTTTACAAGTAAAATGGGGTTAGCTTGAGTTAACTTGGTTGGAGATTAATTTTGGCTTTTGAGAGAGCTTTTGGTGGATCTTTTGGCTTGGTTCTTGAACTATTTCAGATTATCATTCTTGAGATTGGTTCTTTGGCAAAAAAAAGATTTGTTTCCTCTTTGAAATCAATTCTTTCTTAGAGTTCATAACTCTTTGCGAGTTTAAACTTGCCCTGCAAGTTCTTCTCAACTCATTTAGAGTTCCAAAACTTGCCTTGCAAGTTCTTCCAAACTCGGTTAGAATTTAAAACTTGCTTCACAAGTTCATCTCGATGTTGAGTCAAGAGGAATAGACAAAGTTCTACAAGGTTGCGTGCTCGGATCGTCAATGTGATACAAGAATCAAACTCCTATCGACACCAAGAAGGACCCGGTTTTAAACAAAGGGATGAATCTCCGTTGATTCATTCTCTCTTTTGTAAATTGGGAAACCGATAAGAGAAATTGTAATTTCTTTTTCTAAGCCAGTTAGAGAGAGGTTGCAAAGAGAGATTGTATTCATTCTTTTCCTCAGTCAGTTAGAGAGAATTAATAACATTTCCTCTTAATTTTATTCAAATTTTTTCTGACAAACAGAGATCCTAAGCTTCTTGGGAGAACTTTTGAAGCATTGGTGGAGCTTTTGGCTTGCTTTTTGAACCCAGCTCAGTTATTTCTCTTGAGATTGGTTCTTTGGCTTAAAAGGAATTGTTTTCCTTTCTTAAATCAACTCTTTCTTAGAGTTTATAACTTGCACGACAAGTTCTTCATAACTCGTTTAGGGTCCAAAACTTGCCTTGCAAGTTCTTCCAAACTCGTTTATAGTTACAAAACTTACCTTGCAAGTCCCCTTAAACTCGGTTAGAGTTCAAAACTTGTTCGGAAAGTTCTCAAACTCGTTTAGAGCTCAAAACTTGCTTTGCAAGTTCCTTGAAGATGAGAAGAATCGATGAAATTCTACAAAACGATATGCTTGAATCGTCAACGGGATGAAAATTCAAACTCTCATCGCCACCAAGAAGAACTCAGATTGAAACAAAGGGAAGGATCCATCCTTCTCTCTTTTATAAATCGAGGAACTGATAAGAAAAGTTATAATCTCTTTTTCTAAGTCAGTTAGAGAGAGATTACAATGAGAGATTGTATTCATTTTTTTCTTAAGTTAGTTAGGAAGATTAATAAAAATTTAATTCTCAGTTTTCTTTCAAATTTTTTCAAGCAACAAAAGATGACAACTCCGTTGGGGACTAGCTTTTTCACTGATGAAGAAGTGGTGGCGCAATCTGACACCGATCTTGCTTGGACTATAGTCGAAACTCTCACCGTAGAGTTCGACCAAGCTAAGTATGAGGAGTTACTCTCCTCCGGATCCCTTAGCCCCATGGCTATACGCAAGATCTGCAAAGTCTCTAAGGAGACTAAGGTTCCACCCTGACCGACTCACCAAAGGAGTGTCTTTCCCTTGGATTAGACTGTTCAGACAGTCACTCCTCTGAAGAAGATGGCCTTAATCCAACTTCACTCATTAACCGAGTTAAAGGCTCTACGCCTGAGCCTAAACAAAAAGGTATATCGGGTCACAAGAGGCCTATTATGGCAGCTAACTTAATCAATACAGATAGTGACATCACTGCAAAAGCCTTAAAACAGGCAAGGAAGAATGCTACTCGACGAAGGAGAAGATCCATACGACGAGCACAGCTCCGAGAAAGCCGATCAATCAACCAACACGAGCTTCATGTTTGTGAGCCTCAACGCGACCCTGAGCTTTGCGTTTCTACTTTAGAATGTGAACCTTGCATTTACGTGCCCAAGCATGAGCCTCGCAAAAGCCAGGCTAAACACGACCTTCAATGGCGCGTTTCACAGCCAAAACGTAGACCTCAGGACCGTATTGCTCAACCAAAATGCGACCCTCGGGTTTCCATTCCTAAACACGAACCTTGCGTTCTAAATGCCAAACGCGATCCTCGTGTTCCTTCTCCTGAATGTGACCCTCGCGTTTTAATGTCTAAATGCGACCCTCGTGTTTCTAATGCAAAACATGATGTGATCTGTCACATTTAAAAGGACCAACATGGATTTACTATCCATGCTCACTAGGAGCCAGTCCCGTCCAATCATAGGTAGGGGGTTCCAAATCAAAAATATGATTCAGTGAGTAACTCTACTCAAGTCCCTACAACGAATTTGAGAGAGTTCTTATCAAGAGAAAGACCGGTGTAACAAGTCACTCACATCTGTCAATGTGAGCTACTTATTTCTGTGGTCCTCTCGGGATGTCAATGTTGAGCATCTACACCAATACAGTCGATGTTCAACCGATTGATGAATGTTGTCCTGCCCAATAAGCAACAACGTTTCTACAAAAAAAGAACTCCGAAAGATGAATATTCTAGAGTTACAATCAATATGATCGGCAGAGGGAACTCATCATTCTCAAGCTCTGAGGAATCAGAAACAAACTAGCCTCCCGGTTTCAAATAGATCCTAAGTAGGTTTGAAGGAATCTATCAACGTACTCGGACTAAGAAGGGGGTCATACCCCCTCCCCCCCATCAACTATCAAAAGTTGGCTAAAGGAATTGAGTTCGATGATGAACATTTAGCTATCGTAAAATCACAATCCTCTAGCTCTTTTGAAGAATATAAGAGCTCTGCTTACATGGCAGGAAATTCTGAAGATCTGGCAAAGAGACTTGATGAGCAGCAAGCCATGCTCAGATCGCAGCAAGCCATGCTCAGGTCACAGCAAGAGACCATCAATGAATTTCGGATCTTGATGGCCCAAATTATTACAGACAAGGCTAAATCCCAGAGAGCAGACTCGCCACCTCGGTAGGAATCTTCTTAAAGAGGAGGATCATCTTCATCGAGGGGGAAAGAAAAGGTGATAGAGGCGTCTGATAAAGAAGCTCACCGCATAGAATATTCCTCTAAAGAAGAGAAAGTGATCGAAAACAAGCAGAATCCTCAGTCTACTAAGACGGAGGAGCTGGAAGCCCGTTTCAATGTTATTGCTAATAGAAGTGAGCTCTAAGAGGAGGGAGTTGTGAGGCCTTATCCCGTCAAGTGGAATACGGCCCTTTACCCTCCGAAATTCAAAGTCCGGACCCTACAAACTTTTGATGGCACAGGATCGCCAAACCGGCACATATATTATTTCAAGTTGCAGACGAGGAATGTGATAGCAAACGATGCCGTGCTGACTCATCTATTCATTGGCACCCTCAAGGGAGTTATTTTTGAATGGTTCATGAAACTGCCTGCAAGATCTATTCAGAAGTGAGTGGATCTAGAGGGATTATTCTTATCTAGATTCTTTGAAGATGATACAGAAGTCTACGTCCCTTCCCTTCTCTCCACTAAGCAAAAGAAAGGGGAGTCTATTAAAACCTTCATCAAAAGATTCCGAAGCATGGCTCTGCGATGCCCATCAGGTATAACACAGTCTACTCTGGTTGAAACCTGTCGGCACAATTTGCAGACCAACCTCCTAGCCTAGATAGGGGTAGCAGAGTGTCGTTCATGGAAATAGCTAGTCTCTCAATGTGAACAGGCCAAAGAAATTGTCGCCAGAGTCAAAGTAGAAGAACAGGGTAAACTAAAGCAACCGGTACAACATGGCCAAGGCAATGTTTCCCGATCAAAGGGAAAAGATACTATGGCCACTGAAGGTAATACTTGAACGCCACCTGCTAAGCAGGGCAAGGCATCGAGTCAGCCAAGAGTGCCCAAGCAGTACTCCTTCAAAGAGGATCATGTGATCACTTTATTCAAGTTTCTTCAGAAGAATAACAAGTAGAAGCTTCGTGAAGTGAAGAAACCTAAAGAGGTGGGAAAAGTAGACGATCCTAACTATTTCCTCTATCACAGAATACTTGGGCATCTAATAAAGAGATGCTATATCTTTAAGGATATCCTACAGGCTTTGGTTAACGTCGAAGTGCTTAAGCTGAAGCCTGAATAGAAGGCCATAACTACCAATACAATATCGATCTAATTCAGGGATTTCCCACCCCTTGCAACTCCCAATGGCATCATCCCTATCCCTAAGGGAGAGTTGCACCTAAAAATATTGACCTACATGGTCAAAAAGATAAAGGATTGGTACCTCTTACTACTCCGAAAGGAGAGACAACATGGGTCCATCCCGATTTGCTTGATGATCAGCAATGGACGAGTAAGTTAGGAAAGAAAAAGAGAAACAAGGCTAAACCTTCCAATATGATTAGCCATTCCCTAAATGAAGATGATGCGCATCTGGTTCCTCTCACTGACTCAGAAGAGGAGAGAACTGCTCTTGTACCTGAGCAATAAGCAAATCCTAGGGCAGACAACAGGTCAGGAAAGACATACCTAAAAAGGTATGATCAGGCTGCTCAAGAAGCATAAAAATAGGTTGAGGAGGCTGGGGGTACAGTTCCTAAGAAGTCATCAGACAAAGGGAAGCATAAGGAGGTTCGTTATTGTGACACCCCAGGGTTCATACAAGGCTGCAGTCCCAGATGAAACCCGAATTATCAAACCTGCCAAGCACCAACCACCATGCTACGACATGTTTCACCATCACAATCACTATCTCTCCAGTGGGAACAAAAAATAGGTAAAAGTACAGACATGCAAAAATAGAAAACGGGAAATATTGAATATATACAGAAGAAGCATAAGAAATATCGAGAATGAGCCCAACTGAAATAGAATAGAAATATCTCTGAGTGTAAGCTGGATCTCAAATACAACGAATCAAATAAACAAAGTCTCACAAGAGTTCTCAACTCTAAAATAAAATACCAATCTAGAGTCTAAAAATAATCAACTACATGTGGAGTTCTGCAATAACTACAAAGTATAAAAAATAGCTAAATGGATAACTAAGAAGTCTCATCAACCTGCGACTCTCCGTGCGCCGGACTTGCTGCCTAAAAGAGGGGAAACAACGAGCGTCAAAGCGCTAGCGCGATCATCACTACCTCTCCCCAGGGGAAGGAGTAGGAGTATATAAGAAAATAGAGTTAGGACATGCATATATCAAATCATGTATATAGCTTCCTATGAATGAAAACAAATAGTCAAGGAAACATGCTCAAAACTCCAACATAAAGAATAAATACTTCATCTCGAATTATATCTGAGTAACCTACTCTAATATAAGAGGATGCCAACCAAAACAAAAATAACTGCCGTCCATAACGAGTGTGCCAAAACTCAAAGTAAAACTTACAACCGATCAAATATATATGTGTGCATCATCTGGTGCTATAGCAATACTCTTGTAATGTTTTTACTCAATCACTCTGCGGTAATAGGATTTATTATCTCCCTATTCCGGATACATGAAATAACGATACTATTGTAATACTTTTACTCAATCGTTCTGCAGCAAATAGGTTTCATCTCCCTATTTCCGGATACGTATAAAACAACACTATTCATATGTGTTTATCTGTTTAACTCGCGTCATAAGTGTGTCAATCCAACACAACTAAGCATAAATGCACATATCTCGGTGTACGTGTCCACATTTGAAGTTCACCCTCATCCTAGGCGTTAAACAACTCTTAAACACTGTAATATATTAGTACGAGATCGAGAAAATTCTCTCGAAAACCAAAACAAATCCAAACAACATGCACAAGCCAAAGACTGTGTGGCGGTCGACCGTACATATGTGTCGGTCGATCGCGACGGGTTCCAGGGGCTAACTGTGACTTTGTCATACACGCGGTCGACCGAGGCGGTCGACTGTGGACACACGTGGTCGACCGTGGCGGTCGACCGTGACCCAAACTTCCAGCTTCTCAGATTTCTTTAATATGTGTCATGTACAGTCGTGTTCATGTGATTCAAATATGATAAAAACTTCTTGAATCTTGCATATAAACATGCTACAGCAAATAGGAAATATCTGGAAACAAATTCGACATATATAACCATGATTTTATGCATTTGATTTAGATTCAAAACCCTAAAACATGCATAAAAGCTCAAAACGATAAATCAAACTTCTTTCTTTAGATTAACAACATTTTAAAATAATCTTCAGATCTTAAATACATCTGTAAAATTCGTGCTCAACCTTTTTAGCATGAAAAGACCTAATCTTTATACATATAATACAAAAGAGTTGTCTTTTATACATAATCTAGTCGTTTAGGCTCTACAAAGCATGTTTAAATTTCTTTAAAAACCTTTTAAAAACTGGGAGGGGGATTAGCAGAGATGATACCCGCCTGGGGTTGTAGGAAAATATGTTAGAAGCAACGTCGAAGGAGATCTCCACTCCAAAAGCCAAAAATCAACAAAAACCCAACTTGAAAGCCTCCAATCTTCTCCAAGAAATAAAACTAGGGTTTGGGGGGTTTGGTAGCTGTTAGGGTTCTTAGGAATACTGAATAAAATGTAAAAAAATAATATATATATATATATAAAATAAATATGGGTTTAGAAATCTGAAACCAACTCAAAACAGGTTAAAAACTCTCTGCAGGTTTCGCGGTCGACCGTGGCGGTCGACCGGACTGGGCATTTCTAGTTTTTTTCATGAGTTTGGCATTGTGCATGTTTCGACTCTTTTTTCTCTCATATATGAACTCGTTCTTACTCAAAACACATGGTATTATACTCATATGGCATTAAATGATATTTATCATACTAAATATCCATATATCATAATTAATCTCATATTAATATATCATTCAAAAAAATATCGGGGTTTTAC
>NC_033795.1:32788964-32795811 GCF_001876935.1 Asparagus officinalis
TTCTTTTTTTTTCTTTTTTTTCTCTTTTTTTTTCTTTTTCTTTTAAGCAACTGAACAAGAAACTCTCAAATGAGAGAAGAATAAATTCTTTTTATTATTCTGAAATAAACAAAATAAACAATGTAGAATGAAATATTCAACATGAAGAGTTCCTGTTCTACATTGAATCCTACCTTACTGTTGAAAATTCTTCCCCGGATTTTAAACAAATTCAGAATGATATAATCAATAATGTGAATTTTTAAGCATTTCGGGGTGTTCAATAATTCTTGCAACAAGGTAAGGTAGGTATTATTGGTGTCATGCATTTTGTATTTCTTAATGAACTTAGACTCTTGTACTGTGAAGTTTTGTTTTCTAACAACCAATTCTTCTGTGAAGTTCTGAAAATTTGGTTGTTGATTATTCTCCAAGAATCTAAGTTCATCAAGAAAGAGTTCTTCAAAATTTAATTCAAAGCAGCAAATGTTTAACACAGTTTTATTATTCTCAAGGACCTGATCTGCTTCTTCTAAAAACTCTAACTCTTCATCAAAAATTTCCTCAAAACTTAAATCACACTCTTCTTCTTCTTCTTCTTCTTCTGATCTTTCCTGAATGTAGTTTATTTCTAGAGGCTGATTATTTGGTTGGTCCCCTGGATTAAAAATGTTGAGATCAGCAGTCAAATTCCCAAAGGACAGCTTCATTTGACCAGTTCTACAGTTGATGAGAGCATTAGAAGTGGCTAAGAACGGTCGTCCTAAGATGACAGGTGTCTGTCCTTTGGGATTGGAAACAGGCTGTGTTTCCAAGACTACAAAATCTACTGGAAAAATAAAATCTCCAACCTTAATCAGAACATCCTCTAACTCACCCATAGGGACCTTGACAGATCTATCAGCCAACTGTAAGGTGCATTTGGTTGGGTTCAGTACACCTAGACCCAATTGCTGATAGACTGAATATGGAAGCAAATTGACACTGGCCCCTAAGTCTAAAAGCGCCTTATCAATGTGAGTATTACCAATGATACATGAAATGATGGGGGAACCTGGATCTTTACGTTTCAAAGGTATGGGATTTGACAGCATTTCACTGATATTGGCGGCTAAAAAGACTTTCTTTGGGACATTTATTCTCCTCTTCTTAGTGCACAATTCTTTTAAAAATTTAGCATAAGATGGAATTTGTTCAATTACATCTAAGAGAGGAATGTTGACCTTAACCTGCTTGAATGTCTCTAGGATTTTCTCCTCCTGAGGAGAGTGTTTCCTAGACCTGAGTCTATCTGGAAAGGGAGCAACCGGTCTAAATCTATCAAAAGCAGGCTCAGGTTCGGGTTCAGGTTCTTGGTCATCTGAGGGGAGTGATTGTTGAATAGATTCATCAGAAGGAGAAGGAGAAGGAATTTGTACAGGATCAAGAGTTTGACTTGGCGGAGTTCTCACTTGATTATCGACCTGTCTACCTGACCGAAGTGAATGGATTGCATTCACTTGAGCTTCATAGGATGAACTGCATCCTGTGTTATTAGGGTTGACCACGGGTTGACTCGGAAATTTTCCTTTCTCTCTTTCACTCACGGCACTAGCTAGTTGACCAAGTTGGGATTCTAATCTAGCTATAGCTTGAGTGTTGGAGTTGAGCATTTGTCCGGTTGATTGCATGAAGGAATTCAACGTGCTAGATGTTTGAGTCAACATATTCGTGGTTTGAGTAGAGGCCTTAATTATGGTTTCTAAACCCCTTTCCAAGACATTGAGACGTTTATCTTGATCTGGATTGTGAGGAGTTTGAATTACAGCTTGATGAGGAGGAGACTGATTTTGATACGGCAGATTGGGTTGTTGAAATTGTGAATGAGAATTGAATGGAACTGTGTTTCCCCTAGGAAAATGTTGGGTCGAAGCGGGAGTGAAATTTTGAGTTCCGGGAGAATTTCCTAGATTCCATGCAAAGTTGGGATGATTTCTCCAACCTGGATTGTAGGTTGGAGAAAATGGATCATTTCTAGGGTGCTGGAATGCAGCGTTCATCTGTTCTATTGCGTTGTTATTTCCTAGGAGAGGGCATTCCTCTGAAACGTGGGTAGGAGACTGACAATTATGACATCCTGGGAAAGAAACATGATTGAGTTGAGCTGGAGCTCGTTCCTTAATTTCTAAGGCTTCTAACCTCCGCAGAATTGTCGCCATCTTCGCTTCAGAAGCAATGTTTGACTCCAAGGAAAGACCACTAGACTTAGAATGGGGAACTGATGAAACCCTGTCATCGCACTGTTCCCATTGCATTGTTTTTTCAGAAAGACTCTCCAAAAACTCCCAAGCTTCATCAGCATTTTTCCTCATAAAATCCCCGTGGCACATTGATTCTAAGGAAGTTTTTGCAGAATAATCTAATCCCTCATAAATTATTTGGCACAATCGCCATTTCTCTAAACCGTGATGAGGACATTGGATGAGAAGATCTTTAAATCGGTCAAAATACTTCCAAAAAGGTTCTCCCGGGATAATTTTAAAGTTTTGAATGCTGTTCCTAAGCTTTACCGTTTTATGAATAGGAAAAAATTTCTTAAGAAAAACGGTGACAAATTCATCCCAAGTTGAGATGGAATTTGTTGGTAAGCTGTACAGCCATTTTTTAGCTTTATCCTTAAGAGCAAATGGAATAAATCTAAGCTTAACCGCATCTTCATTTAATTCTCTCATTTTAATCATAATACACACTTCCTCAAATTCCGAAATAAAAATATATGCGTCTTCTGTTTCATTACCAAGGAATTTGGGAAGCATGTTTATGTATTGCGGTCTAAGCTCAAAATTTATTCCATTTGTTTCGGGAAGCCTAATGCACGAGGGGGTTGCATTCCTAATGGGATAGCACATATCCTGAAGAACTGGTTGATTTGCCATTTCTTGGGTTGGTTCAACACGAATTAAACGATGAGAATTATCCCGAACCCAAATTTGCATACACCAAAACAATTTTTTTTTTAAGAAAAGAAAGAAAATTAGTTTTTTTTTTGAGAAGATAAAGAAAAAGAAAAATCCTAACTAAAACAAATCAAAACAATCACTTTTCAATCACTCTAATTCTAGGGTTTAGCCTAATTCACTAGACCAGCTCCTAACCAAAAACTCCTACAGTGAAAAGATCAAAGTTTTACCCAGGTAGTTAGCCAGGTAAGGATAGTACTAGAGGGTGATCAAAGATCAATTAAGTACCTCTTTCCTTGCGGAGCGCTTTACGCAACCCCTAAACCTTGCCTTAGACACCAACTAATCTGAGAAAACTTAAACCGGTTCACTTAAGGATTTCTTGTTCCTTATTGAGCTCGAATCCTTAGGGGCCAACGTCTAATGAGTTTTATTAGGCTTGGGTGGTGTAGTGAGGAATTAGTGATTTTTGGGCTAAGGAAAGGGTGATGAAATCCCTCACCTTATCTTGATTATGGGGTTTTGCCCTTAAAAATATTTTTAAGTGTGTGTCAAATCAAGATGCTCAAATCACTTGGTGAATTCCTACACTATATGAAATGCAACCCTATGAATTAAAAGCAACTAAAAAGGATGGAAAAGAAAAATCTTTTTTTTTAATTAGGGTTAACAATCAAACAAATGAGAAGGGGGGATTTGTTTGAATTTATTATCTTGTTAGTAAATGTCAAAGTGGAGGATGAATTTTATTATGGTCAACAAAAAAAATAAAATCTCTTTTTTTTAAGTCCTAATTGTCTCTAATTGTGAAGAAGTAGCTAAAGGGTGTAATTAAAAACTAGAAAGAGGACTTACCCGAAAGCAAATCTTCAAATCCTAGCTCTCCAATCCGCGATCTTCAAGCTCCAAGCGTTTCCTTCACAAAAAACACACAAGTTAAAGAACCAAAATAATTAAAACCTACTTAAGCACCTTCCCCGGCAACGGCGCCAAAAACTTGATGCGGCATAAACATGTACCAAAAAGGTTGCAAGTGCACAACCGTGTCAAGTTATAGTATTTAAGATATCGATCCCACGAGGAAGGTGTTTTGTAGGAGAAAATATAAAATCGGTTCTTATGTTGTGTGTGTGACAAGTAGGAGTGATAAGTGAATGTGATTGTGGAGAGATAGAGAGAGTGGAAGTGATAGTGTGTAAATCGGCACGAGATATAAGTGAGAGTGGATGTGACAAAGAATGAATATGATCAATAAGGCAAGAAGGAAAAGGAAAATAAAAATCAAGAATAAAGAAAATAAAATTCAAGAATAAAAGAAAATGCAAGAAATTAAAGATGGTGGATTCAATTATAGATATGGGTAATCTACAATTGAACCCACTTCTTAGAAAATGGTGATTCCCTAGAGGGTTCTAGCCTAAAGGCGAATCAAACAAAATAAAAATAAACAAAAAGAAAAACTAAACCCAAGAGGGTTCTAGCCTCAAGGTGAATAGTATAAGAAATTAAAATCTAACTACAAAATAAAGTGCAAAATCTAAACTACAAAATAAAATTGCAAGAATTAAATGCAAGAAATTAAATCTATTCTATAAGCATGAAATAAATCTAAGGCAAGAGGGTTCTAGCCTCTTGGCTATTTAACAAGAAAATAAAATCTAAACTACAAGCATAGAAATAAATCTACACTAATAAGCAATAAAAAGGAAATAAAAGAGAAAAAGGAAAGAAAATGCAAACCTCTAAATAATTCTTCATCTCCATCTTCATCATCCAACAAAGAGAAGAAATATTTAAAGTGGTGAAAAAATTATTATTATTAATTGCAACAAAAAGTTACAATTTTGGAAGGCCTTCTCAATTAAGAGTAGCCCTCCTCTCCAAAAGGAGTTACAAAAATTTTCACACCTCTAACCCCTCACTCTCTACCCCTATTTATAGTAAACATCAGTGAATGAGAGCCATTGGATCAAACTTGAGCCCCAAGACAAGCAAAATCAGCCATTGACGCGCGCTACAGTAATCTGGTATCGATGCAGGCATCGATGTAGGTATCGATGCCAGCATCGATGCCCACATCGATGCCGACATCGATGCCCACTATTTTCAAATTCTGATTTCACGGATAGCTTCGTCTCGTCGAGATAGGCGATTTTCATATATTATATGTTAAATTCCGCCTTCCGGATTAGGAGATATCGTCGTTTCTTTGTGGCCAACCATTTTGAATATGATTTCTTTTCATATTGGATTTTTGATTTTCTCCGGCTTCTACAGGCTACACGACTTCATTCTGGGCTTTTGGATAATTTGGAAATTGATTTTCCAATGTGCTTCTTTGCTTCATTTCTTTATTTAATCAATGGGTTTTTGTTGAGAGATGAGAGTTTGAGATTTATTCTTCATTAACCTGCAATTAAAAGATAAAAATAATTATTAGTGGTATATTTATTCATATAAAATAGATAATGAGGGTATAAAATTGTAATAAAATGTGATTATCAAATACCCCCACACCTAAACTTTTGCTAGTCCTCTAGCAAAGAAAATAAAAAGAAAATCCTAACTCACTTTCGCAGGAATCGCGGTTGTATTTAGCGCATACAACAAGCCTTTAAACCCCTAGGTTACCCTAGTGGACGAGTTGTAGTCTCGTGAGGGTTTGCAGTGAATATACCCACAAAATTCGGTCAACTTGCCAAATTAAAGAAGTCAGTAAATAACTAAATTCACTTGATAACTTTTAGATAATCTAATTGGAGCCAGTTATCACTCAAGAAAACATTTTTATATATAACTCTAAGGTATATTTTTAAGAAAATCTTCTCATTGTAGCAATACAAAACCAAGCCAAACTTAGAAATTTAATTTAAAAGTTTTGAAAAGAACATGCTAACTCTTTGTTTTAAATAATTTTCAAGTTGCTTGATTTAAAATATTTTCCAAGACCATATATACAATTATAAAACATTTATTAGTTTTTTTTTAACTCTTTCTTCCTTGGTGATTTTTTTCTACTTTAACGGGCTTTCTAAGTGACCATTTAACGAGTTTTGGGCCAATGTATCCCAACCCAAATGGGCTTAGGTCATTAAGTATGGAAATACTCCTTGGGCTTAATTACTCGGTCAGCTTAGGCTTTATAAGATAGAATCACCTTGAATTAAAGAGTTTTTTTTTCTTTTTGGTACCCATTTTTCGCACTCTTCTTTTGCAATTTTTTTTTGTATATGTATATATATTTTGAAAATATGTAAATCAAGACACTTTGAAAAAATTATTTTCAACTCTAAGTTAAGCATGCAAAAATTTCATTATTTTAAATAAAAATCCAAGTTAAGGCTTAAATAAAGTATACTACTTTGAAAATTATTTCTTAAGAAATTTATTTAGAGTTATCATAAAAGGTGAACTTAAGTAAATAACTAACTAGGGATTAGAAAATTTCAAATTTATCAAATAAATCAATTATTACATAACTCCATCAATTTGGCAAGTGACGATATTTTTATAAATTTTTTTAGGAAAAGGGAAAAAAAATGCACTAAAATTGTAAAATAAAGAGAAAAAAATAACTAATTCCCACCCCCACACCTAAATTTTGCATTGTCCTCAATGCAAACTCTATGATGCATAAAGTAAAGCAGATAAGAAGTGAAGCACTTACATTTGGTCGGCTGATAAAAATCTGCAATTATCTTTGGTCTGAGGAGGATGAAATCAAAATTTTATTCTTTTTTTTCTCTTTTTTCTTTTTTTTCTTTTTTTTCTTTTTTTCTCTTTTTTCTTTTTTTTTTCATATGTACAACTGAACAAGAAACTCTAAAATGAGAGAAGATTTTATTATGCTGAAATAATCCAAATAAATAATGTAGAATAAAATATTCAACATGAAGAGTTCTTGTTCTACATTGAATCCTACCTTATTG
>NC_033795.1:32796811-32797346 GCF_001876935.1 Asparagus officinalis
CCATCAAAGTATAATTGCCATACTTGTTGGTGCGATGTAGTGTTAACCTCGTGGGTTTCATCTGGCAAGTCATCATATACTTCTGCCGTATCTGTGGTTGGGTTTGCCGCCAAAAGATCACAAATCGCTTGTCCCTTGATCGACTTCTGTTGTTTGAAGTGCAAATCATACTGGAACAAGAGAAGGGCCCATTTCGCTAACCGCCAATTCATAGAGGCCGGTTGCATCATAAATACACGTACTGGATTAACATTAGAAATAACATAAATCGTCTGTCCAACCAAGTAATGCCGCATCTTTTGCATTGCGAATACCAATGCGAGGCATTCTTTCTCAATCATCGGATATCGAGACTCGGCGCCTATCAAGGTCCGACTTAGGTAATAAACTGCCTATTCGTGACCATTATCATCGTCTTGTGCTAGTAAGGCACTTATCGAGTGGTTCATCGCCTTGAGATAAATCAAGAACGGTTTACCTGATTTTGGTGCAACGAGAACAGGAGGATTCGTCAGATATGTTTTGATATCTTCGA
>NC_033795.1:32798346-32824476 GCF_001876935.1 Asparagus officinalis
TTTAAAATACATTTTTCGAAACCAAGAAAAAGAAAAATAAAAGTACTAAAATTCTTGGCTTAAAAATTATTTTGGCACCCAAGTATTCTTGGTGCCGGATTGTTTAGGGACATGACCCCTATCAATAAAGCTCAAAGCCTTAGGGTTATGAACCCTCTTAGGCATATATGGTGCACGAACACGGTCATAACAAAAATTACTCAAATGACCCTTCCGATTGCAATAAGTACAATGGAAAGGAAGCATTTGCTTATGTTGACCAAACGGTTGTGCACGGGAAACTTTAGAAACATTTGCAAACATGGATGATCTTTTAAAATTATTTTGCAAATGTGAAACTCTCTTTAAATCAAAACAAAATTTGGCCAAATGACCAAATCTACCACAATGATCACATCTATACACATGAGCATGCTTATGATGAGCAATGGGTGCATGTGTGTGTACATGTGATGAAGAAACTTGATGAGATGCACAAGAAGGATTAATATTCTTATGTTTTTGTGCATCATAGCAAAATTTAGCTAAATGGCCTTTACGACCACAAATGGAGCACTTGTAAACTTTGCTATACAAGTGTGCATAGTGTGTGGGTGATTTTGTAGCACTAGATTTAGCACACTTGTCCATAAGTTTCTTATGGTTATCAATGCATATTTTCAAAGTTGAATCTAAAGATGAAATGCAATTTTTCATAAGATTCAAGTCTTCATTTTTAGGCACATATGCACTTTTAGAAGTAGAACATAAGTAGTCATTTATAAAAGAAGCAGTGTTATTTTGTATGTTCTTTACTTCTAACATGGCATTATCTCTTTCATGAGTTAAACTAGCAACGTTTGAAGTTAAAGAAACATGATCCAATTTTAATTTTTCATTGTTTTCTTTAAGGATCACATTTTCATTAGAAATAGTTTCAAACTTAGATGCTAACAACTCATGATCGGATTTCAAAATTTCATGCTTGCTTTGTAAATTAATGAAATCATTTTGCAATTTGTTAAAGGCATGTAATAATTTTTCACTAGCACAAGCAAGTTCATCATTAGGTAAATCATTAATAGATTTGAACTCGCAAACCTCACTAGGGCTATCGCCTAGTGGCCGTGTGCATGATGCTCCACATGAACTTGAAGCGGGATCCTCCAAAGCTTGTCGGATCGCCTCCAAGTCTCCTTGATGTGCTTCTATAAATATCCATAAGGTGTAAGCACTATCAAAATGAACAAACTTGTTAGACATAGATGAATTAAAAGCATTTAGCAAATATTCTAACAAAATATTGTTCATTGTAAACATACGATGATCATTCTTATTCCACTTGGATTTCTCCAAAATGGGCACAATATAAGCATCATCTATAATTTCCCATAAATCAAAGTGTTTAGATTGAACAAAAAGTTTAAATCTAACACACCATTGGGCATATGGGAAATTATCTAATCTAGGAGCAATATTAATGGCATAACCTAAACCATGCATATCCATAATATAAAAGGCAAGCAAGATACAAATAAAGCTCAAAATTAGATTAGCACAATAAGCTAACTTGGATCTTTAACTCAAGGCGATTAGACCTTAAATCAAAGAGCACCAAGCTCTGATACCAATTGTTAGACCCTAGAGGGGGGGTGATTAGGGTCTTATGCTAATCTAATCCGATTAAATGCCAATTAAAACTAATTAACAAGTTATCCTAGCAAGTATGAAATGCAATAATATATATGAGCTAGGATAAGCAATATACAATATGATATATCCTAGCAAAGAGATATATAGCAAAATATATATGCAAGGATATATAAACTAACACAAGGGTAAACAATATAAACTAGATAGTGGATCTAAAAAAGGATGAGTAATGCACAATTGACGATATAAGATAAATGCAAAAACAACTACGCCAAAGACAAACTCAAACAAGCAATATGATCACGGAGTTCGGACCTTCCGTCCTACGTCTCCGCTCCCCACTCCCGGGGAGAAATCTACTAACACAATCCGGTTTGGAAGCCGGAACTTCTTCTACACACTCGGTTTTCTAGCTAACCGAAAACTCTACAACTCACACTCTTGCAATCACACTCTACACCCACTAAGTGTTGGACCTAGCCGTGTCTCCCTCAAGTGCTCGGTTACAACCTCTCCCTAGGCACGTCAACCGACGCCACTCCTCTTGGGACGATCCCCGACTCTCACCACACACTCCTCACTCGGTGTACAAGTGTATTACAAAGTGATTCTCACAATAAGCACAAATATGACAAATGATTGTTCTCAAAACAAGGTGAGAACTCAATTAAGCTCACTCTCAATGTCACAAACCCACAACCCTAAATTATACTATGAATGTAAATACAATAAGCTCAATAGGTTGTGTGTGAACAAAGAGTATCAATAAAACAATTAAACTAAACTCAATATGAAATCTAGCTTATGAAATTATAATCAAAATAATAAATTGCTAGATGAGTTTAGAAACACTTCTCTAAAGATGACAAGAGAGTAGGAGAAGAGTGAATGCTCAAACACCAAAGGATGATCTCCACTTGCTCTTGTGAAATTGAATTCACAAACTCAAACCCTCAATTGCTTAAAAGCTTCTTAAACCAAACTTAAACACTTCTCTAAAGATGACAAGAGAGTGGGAGAAGAGTGAATGCTCAAACACCAAAGGATGATCTCCACTTGCTCTTGTGAAATTGAATTCACAAACTCAAACCCTCAATTGCTTAAAAGCTTCTTAAACCAAACTTAAACAAACACTAAACAAGGTTAAACCCTTGTTAAACTATTTTAAAACATTTTCTTGAGTTACCTTAGAGGTATGAGGGCATGGGGTATATGCTACAGTACTTCAGTCAACCAGTACGGTCGACCGAGAGGCATATGCAAAGCTGAGAAACGTCCAGAGACATTTCCGGTCGACCGGTCCGGTCGACCGGAGTTACTGTAGCAGTGCGCAGCTATTTTGTAAAATCAATTTCGGTCGGTTGCTACAGTAACTTCGGTCGACCGGTACGGTCGACCGTGAGCTATCTGCAAAGCTGAGTAACGTCCAAAGACATTTCCGGTCGACCGGTACGGTCGACCGGAGTTACTGTAGCAGTGCGCAGCTATTTTGTAAAATCAATTTAAAATAGTAAATGAACTCCAAAAATTATGAAATTTTGTGGGAATGTTCTAGACATGTAGCATAACATGTCAGAGAAAGAATTTCTGAAAAATATTTTCCCAGTTGAGATAAATAAATATTTGAACACAAATTTACAGTTTCTGAAAAACTGTTAACATATACGATTTTGTAAAATCAATTGGCACAGTAAATCAACTCCAAAAATAGTAAAATTTTGAGGGAAGTTTCTAAACATGTAGGTAAACATGTCAGAGAAATAATTTTTCAAATATCACTTCTCATTTGTGAAAACTCATCAGTTTTGTAAAACATGCACGAACATGTGCACGAACGAAAACGTGAATTTGTAAATTCCTTTAAACATAACAAATCAATTCCAAACTTGATGAAACTTTGAGAAATGTTTGCAAATGATATTTTGAACATGTTACAAAAAGAATTTTCCAATTTGCATTTCCCAATTATGAAATCTCATTATTTTGCAAAAGTGTTCAAAACATGAAAACTCAAAATCATGCATGTATATATATAACTATATATATACATAGAAACCAAATACGTGTGTGTATATGATATTGAGCTTAAGGTACTTAACACACATAATATAAAACCTAAACTAGATTACCCAAGCCGGTCTTGATCTTCAATAAGCTTGACTTGGTACACTTTGCGGATGAAACTTGAACTTGATCTTTAACTTGAATTGTATGTTGCTTCACTCCACAATTCCACCAACCTCCATTTGATATCGTCGTTGAAGCGCTATTCCATCCATCCTCCAACTACGTTGTTTGTCTACAAAACATAGGAATGCACTAGACAAACAATATTAGAAGTAAATTGTTTGTTAAACATCATCAAAACAAGAAGGCCAACAATCTCCCCCTTTTTGATGATGACAAACAATTTACAAAAAGGAATATATGCATGAAGGAAATGAACATATACAAGATAATACACATGCATATAAATATATACTCACAATATTTCTCCCCCTTTGACAACATCAAAAAGGGGACAAAAGGATTAAGAGAGCGAAATCTCCCCCTATCAATAAGCATAGGTGAGTATCAAACAAGTATAGGGATTGCTCCCCCTATCAAAAAGCCATATAGAATATATGCGATGAAGATCATGGCAAAACATATGTGAGCAAGCATACATGAATATGCTAAAAATTTACTCACATACATGAAGATAATGAGAACACATATAAATATGTCAATATGAAAATAGTGTCTCATTAACACAAAAAATATAAAAACCATATAAAAGAATAGATTTATGAAATCAAAAGAAGAGGAACTTGAGAATCATGCAAAAAGTTTTCAAATGAAAACAATTCAACCAAAAGAAATCATAGATCAAAGTTTATATTCAAAAACAATGTTTGATCAATAAAGAAAAATTTTCTTTACATAACTTGATCAAACTACTCATAGAATACATTATAAAGCACGAATAGCTGATCCATTAGCACAAACACATAAATATCATCATATAAGTGAATTATAATGAATTCAAAAGCAACAAATCAAAACACAATTTTTAAGAGAGGCAACAATTATATCAAGCTCTTGAGCTTGTTCCAACCCATATAATCATTTTAGCATCCGGTAAACTTGATTTGGGAATAAACACCCAATAAACCCGGAGGGTTATATAAATACAAACCTCTCATCAAAATCAAGACTAATAATTATGAAAACAAAAGATTTGATTTCAAAGCATAATTTTCAAAACCAAGAAAAGAAAAGTAAAAACACTAAAATTCTTGGTTTAAATATCAAATTTGTTTTGGTACCCAAGAACTCTTGGTACCAAAGGATTTAGGGATATGACCCCTATCAATGAAGCTCAAAGCCCTAGGGTTAAGAACCCATTTGGGCACATTTAGTACACGGGTCCGGTCATAGCAATAATTATGTAAATGACCCATTCGATTGCAATAAGTACAATGAAGAGGATGCATTTGGTTATGTTGACCATGTGGATGTGCACGAGGAACATTTGCAAGTAAAGATGTTCTTTTAAGATTATTTTGCAAATGAGAAACATCATTAAACAAAGGTGGTCTTTTTGGAGCAAATTGCAAATTTGGAGTATTTTGCAAATCAAATCAAAATTTAGCAAGATGTCCAAACCTACCACAAACCTCACATTTAAAAACATGTGGTCTACTGGATACATTTGGCAAACGTGATTTTCTTTTCAAATCAAAACAATATTCGGCCAAATGACCAAAACGACCACAAAACTCACATTTGTACATATGGGCATGTTTATGATGATCTATACGTGTGTGTACATGTGAGTGTGATGATGAAGCTTGATGGGATGCACAAACATGATTAATCTTGATGGGTTTTTGTGCATTATAACAAAATCTAGCAAGGTGGCCTTTACGACCGCAATTAGTGCATTTATAGACTTTGTTATACATGTGTGCATAGTGTGTAGGTTTCTTAGAAGAGTTTGCATTAGACTTTGCACACAAGTCCATAAGCTTGTTATGATTATCAATGCATGTGTTTAAGGTTGAATCTAAACAAGATATGCGGTTTTTCACATGATTCAACTCATCATTAGATACAACATAATTGATAATAGAAGTAGAGCATGTATGATTATTCTTAAAATAATCAAATTCATTTCTAATGCATTCTACTTCTAGCATGGCATTATTTGCATGAGTTAAGCTAGAGATGGATGAGATCAATTTTTCATTTTCCAAATTTAACATATCATTGTTTTCTTTAAGCATTATATTTTCATTTTCAATGATGCCAAATTTGGACACTAGCTTCTCATGATCGGATTTTAATTCTACATGCTTGCTTTTAAGATCAATAAAATTATTTTGTAATTTTGTATAGGCATGCAATAATTTCTCATATGCACAAGCGAGTTCATTGATGGATATATCACTTTCGGATTCCGAATCGCTTACCACACTAGGGCTATCGCCTAGTGGCCGTGTGCATGATGATGCTCCACACTCACTTGAAGAACAATCCTCCAAACTACGTCGGATTTCCTCCAAGTTGCCTTGATGTGCTTCTATGAATTTCCATAAATTGTAAGCACTATCAAAATGAACAAATTTGTTAGAAAAGGATGAGTCAAAAGCATTAAGCAAAAATTCTAACAAACGCTTGTTCATTGAAAACATTTTCTTATCATGATCGCTCCACTTGGATTTCTCCAATGTGGGCACAATATAAGCACAATCAATAATTTTCCATAAGTCAATATTTCTAGATTCAACAAATAGTTTAAATCTAGAAGCCCATTGTGCATAGGGAAAATTAATGAATTTAGGAGCAACATTGGATTTATAGCCTAAACAAAATACATTCATATTCAAGATATATATATGAACATATGCAAGCAAGACAAATGCAATCATAACTAGATTAGCACAAATAAGATAACTTGGATCTTTAACTCAAGGTGGTTAGACCTTAAATCAAAAAGCACCAAGCTCTGATACCAATTGTTAGACCCTAGACGGGGGGTGATTAGGGTCTTATGCTAATCTAATCCAATTAAATGCCAATTAATACTTATTAATAAGTTATCCTAGCAAATATGAAATATCACAAGATATATAAGCTAGGATAAAAAAATTCAAACAAAGAGATATATCCTATTGATGAATATGTATACATGCAAGGATATATAAACAACACAAGGATAAAATAAACAAACTACACAAGTGATAGGGTAATATGATGAGCAATACACAAAGGCGATATAAGATATGAAAACAAGAATAAGAACGCCAATGCAATCACAAACAAAACGATATGATCACGGAGTTCGGTCCCCACGACCTACGTCTCCGCTCCTCACCTCGAGGAGATCTCCACTATCTCAACCGGGTTGTCTACGTTCACCCGAACAACGTTTACACCTCACAATACAATCACTATGTAATCACACCTTACACACTAAGTGTTGGTCCTAGCCCGTGTCCTCCTCCTCAAGTGCTCGGTTACAACCTCTCCCTAGGCACGTCAACCGACGCCACTCCTCTTGGATTCGACCCCGTCTCTCACCACACACTTCTCTCGGTGTACAAGTGTATTACAAGTGAATCCTCACAATTAAGCACAATATAAATCAATTGATTGTTCTCTAAACAAGGTGAGAACTCAATTAAGCTCACTCTCAATGTCACAAACCCACAACCCTAAATTATACTATGAATGTAAATACAATAAGCTCAATAGGTTGTGTGTGAATAAAGAGATAATAAAATCAACTAAACTCAATATGAATCCTAGCTTAAGAAAATGATAATCAAACAATATGAAATATAAAGCTAGATTGAGTTTAGAAAACTTCTCAATAGATGACAAAAGATGGAGGGAGAATAGTTGATTGCTCAAACTCTAATAGATGATCTCCTCAAGCTCTTGTGGAATTGAATTCTCAAACTCAAACACCCAATTGCTTAAAAGCTTCTAAACAAACATTAAACAAACTTAAACCCTTGTTTAAAACTCTTTAAACTTGTTTAAAATATTTCTTAAGTACCCTTAGAAGTATGAGGGCATGGGGTATATATAGGCTCATGAAACAAGTCCAAAAACCAAGAAAAACACCTCCAAAACATTAAAATAAACAAAAAACAGAACTAGCCATTACTGTAGCAACGGTCGGCTGCTACAGTACTTCAGTCAACCAGTACGGTCGACCGAGAGGCATATGCAAAGCTGAGAAACGTCCAGAGACATTTCCGGTCGACCGGTCCAGTCGACCGGAGTTACTGTAGCAGTGCGCAGCTATTTTGTAAAATCAATTTAAAATAGTAAATGAACTCCAAAAATTATGACATTTTGTGGGAATGTTCTAGACATGTAGAATAACATGTCAGAGAAAGAATTTATGAAAAATCTTTTCCCAGTTGAGTGAAATAAATATTTGAACACACATATACAGTTTCTGAAAAACTGTTAACATATACGATTTTGTAAAATCAATTGGGCACAGTAAATCAACTCTAAAAATAGTAAAATTTTGAGGGAAGTTTCTAAACATGTATATAAACATGTCAAAGAAAGAATTTCTTGAATATCACTTCCCATTTATGAAAACTTATCTATTTTGTAAAACATGCACGAACATGCACGAACGAAAAACATGATTTTGTAAATTCCATTAAACATAACAAATCAATTCCAAACTTGATGAAAATTTGCGAAATGTTTGTAAACATGAAAAAAACATGTTAGAAAAAGAATTTCTCAAATTAATTTTTCATTTGTGAAAACTCATGTATTTTGCAAGTGTGTCCAAAACATGAAAACCCAAAACCATGCATGTTATTTGTGAAAACTCATGTATTTTGCAAGTGTGTCCAAAACATGAAAACCCAAAACCATGCATGTATATATATAACTATATATATACATAGAAACCAAATACGTGTGTGTATATGATATTGAGCTTAAGGTACTTAACACACATAATATAAAACCTAAACTAGATTACCTAAGCCGATCTTGATCTTCAATAAGCTTGAGTTGGTACACTTTGCGGATGAAGCTTGAACTTGATCTTTAACTTGAATTGTATGTTGCTTCACTCCACAATTCCGCCAACCTCCATTTGATATCGTCGTTGAAGCGCTATTCCATCCATCCTCCAACTACGTTGTTTGTCTACAATACATAGGAAAACACAAATACTAGACAAACAACATTAGTGATAAATTGTTTGTTAAACATCATCAAAACAAGAAGGCCAAAGAACCCATCCCATTAAACAGCGTGAAGTTAATTAGATTGAATTTCGCCGGATATGGGATCGATTCCCATTCTCTTGGGTATGGACAAGGAATGCCTATTTTCTTCATCTCTTGAGCGGAAATCAATGTATTGATCTTGCTCTCGAGATTTTTAAACTTCAAGTTTTCACCTGTGTTTTCTCTAGCATTCTCGTTACCACCCCCTGCATTGACGGGAGGATTATTGGTATTATGAGTCTCATTCGCATTTGTATCCTCATCTTCCAGATTAACCGGATTACGACGACTTGGCTCTCCTTGCTGGTTCGTCAATGCTTGGATTTGTTGGTCATGCATTTCTCTCATGTTCTGCATGGCCATCTGCATTTCGAACCTGAAGGTCTCCTGTTGTTTAACCATGGCATCTTCAAGCATCTTGGCCACTTGTTCCGCACTTATCATAAGTGCCTCATGGGGTTGTCCTTCGCTGGATACCGTATTATCTGATGCAACCGCGGAGCCGGCATCAGACTCTTCATCTTCTGAAGGTAGTCTTGTCCGAACCCTATCATAAGTTGCTCGCTTGATGGTTCTGGACTACAGACGGGTTATAGGCCGGGATGCTTTCAGAATCGACTCGAGATTATCCCGTGCCGATGTCCCCTTGATTGTCATATTGGTGGTGACCCTCGGAAATTCTCCATCTTCGACTACTCTTCTTCTTCGTCGGAAACGCCTAGGTCTTGGTTTTGGCATTTCGGTACTAAGTCTTTCGAAAACCGAAACTCTTTCAGGAACTGTATTGGTGCAGTTGCACTCCGACAATACTGCCCGAATGAGTTTGGAACAGGGACATTGGGTCTCTAGTCCTCGAGGACTCCTCTTCCTGGTTTTTCTCGTACTTCCATCACGATAGTACAACTCGTTAGCTTGACAATCGGAGTAACCTATCGTGTGTGGGCACGACTTCTCAGGTATAACGTTATCTTCATCAGACGATAATGTTTCCTTCTGAGGGCGGACTGCCTTCTTCGGGCTTTCAAAAGTCACACGCCTCGAGACATGCCTTTTTGGGCGTGAGTTCTCAGCGGGCTCCTGGACTTCGATGCGCAAATTAGCACGCGCAGCTACCGTGAACTCCTTGTCATGTTTAAGGTGGCGGCGACCCCCAGCGTGTTGAGTCGTTCTGGGCTTCTTCATCGGGCCCAAACGTTCTTGGACTGGAGCTTTGCCTCTCTCGTCGATTGGACCAAGGCGCTCCAAAATTGGCTTCTTTCTTCGGGAGGATTCTACATGATCTCCCGGAGTAGCTGTGGGAATTCTCGGCGACTTAGCTTGGTTCGCCGGAGGTTGAACTTTGGTTGGAGGCTGCAAAGGTTGCTCCTTAGCCTGAATCGCCACTTCAGACTTTGGCCTCCAAACTTGGCGGGTTGGTGGCGGCTTCTTCGCCACCTCCTTCTGCAATCTCCTGCGGGCTTCCTGGACTTGAGCCCGTGCTTGTGCTGACAGTGCGCGGCGCTTGCGAATGCGCTCATCAAGTGTCGAACGATTCCATTTGACATGGACCCATTCGTTCGTTGGCGGCTTAGAAGAGCTGCCATTCATCGGTGGTTGAGGCTGCGGAACAGCCAAGGAATAAGGTTTTCTACTATCAGCCATTCTTGCAGCCACAACGAACACATCGGGTCTGATATAGGTTAAGTCATAAGGAACTACAAATTTGCATAACCATAAGGTGAGAAAAGCTGCAAGTGGTGTGTTCTTCCCAAAAGTTTGAATACTATCAAAATACTTGCTCTTATGGTTTCATTTAGACTTGACTCTATAATGTTGCCAATGAAAGAAAAACTCCATCCACATTTCAAAAGAAACATTGTCTACAGGACTAATACCTCGAAGCTATTGATAACAATTCAGTAGTGCTTTGAGGGGTTTGTTCGCGGGAAAAATTGTGTTCTTCATTGATGTCATTGCACATCTCAAGATAACAGTTAATCTGTTACAAAGGTCCGGTCTTTTTATAAGATCCGGTTACAACGAAATTAAAGAAAAAGAAATAAAAATTACAACTTTCCTTTTGAACGAATCACGAGCTCCTGTTCTGCGGTCACTCGCTTTTGTGGGTTCTTTGCCAGCGCCGGGGTTAATCCGTGGACCACCGCGCTATCTAGATCCGGTCGGATCTACACAATTTGACGGGTGTTATCTCACGAAGGAAATAACCGCCGGGGGGGTACTATTTCACCAAGGAAATAATAGCCTTTAGTTCTCAGGATCAAAGGCCAAGCTTTGATCCGGAGTATTACTTCGTGTAGATCTCAGATCTGATCTCTCTCGAACTCCTGCCTTTTGTGACGTGGATGCTCGCCAAGAACCAGATCTGAATGTCCAAGTCTTCAAGTCTTCAAAACTCCAAAGTTAATTCTCAATTCGGCAGAGTTTCGGCTCCAAAAGTTCTAACCTTTGACAAATGAACCAACCTCTCCTATTTATAGGCACTCAGATCTGTGCCTTGGCACAGATCTGGGTCGGCCACAGGTGGCCGGCCCCCTGTGCCTTAGCACAGGTGGCCGGCCGCCGAGCCACCATGGGGTGGCTCGGCCACCCCATGGGGTGGCTCGGCCATGGCCGAGCCACCTGGGTGGTTTGGCTTTGGCCGAGTCGCCCGGGTGTGGCGCCGTTGTGCCTGTTGTCTGGTTTTGCAGTTTATCTAAGCTTCGTCACTGTTCTGAACTCTGATTTGGCAGTCCGGATCCCGATATGGCAGTAAACCCGCTTCAGTGTTCGAGTTCGAATCCATTCTACAGTTGGATGACTCGTTGATTCACTGAACCGTTAGCTTGATTTTGCATGCGAGTGGATCTATTCTGTTGTTTGCGTGCGATTCGTTAGCCTCGTCGCCTCGTTAATACACTTTGTCGTGTGTCACTTGGCTTCGGTATTGCCGACTAACGCTCGCATTTAGATACGTCACCCGATGGTTTGTTGATTTGTCGAATCACCGTGCCGAGCTATATTCAGAGACCTATAGGCAGTTTTATACGCCTACAGATAGTCCTATATGTTCCCCAGCTAATAGTTCAGGAGTCGCTAGCCACCGGCAGAGTTTATACAGTCGTACCATGCGACCATGGTGTGAGTGGAGCTATAGTGGAAGGTACTTTCTTAGTGAATTTGTTTCTAACTCATATCTTGTTCGATTCAGGAGCTTTGCATTCTTTTATCTCTCATACCTTCATGGATAGGCTTCACCTAGTTGCACATCCTTTAGATATTTTGTTATCTATCTCTACTCCTTTAGGAGAGGTATCCTTATTAGAGAGTATCTATAGGAAATGTGTCATCAGTCTAGATGAGTCCGAGTTCATCATTGATTTGATTGTTTTGTGTCATCTCGGTATGGATTGGCTATCATCCTACCATGTCAGTATCGTCTGTTTTGCTAAAACAGTCAGTTTACGGGCGTTCGATGTGTTTGAGTTGATCATAGGGACCTCACAGAGCAACCAGATTATGTAGTCATTTCTGGCGTATATCGAGGAGGTGATGCCGAGGGACCGGAGTGCTGATTTGTGTGAGATTAGAGTTGTCTCAGATTATTAGGATGTCTTTCAGGACATACTTGGGTTACCTCCTATGAGAGAGGTTAAGTTCTGCATCAAGTTGTAGCCGGGCATAGCACCGATATCCCGAGTACCCTATCGTATGGCACCTGATGAGATGAGAGAGCTACAGACTCAGCTGGATGAGTTGTTATATTAAGGTTTTATTTGTCGAAGTCAATCTCTATGGGGAGCGCCAGTCCTTTTCATGAAAAAGAAGGACAACAATATGCGCCTTTGTGTAGATTATTGTAAGTTGAACAAAGTCACTATCCAGACTCAGCTGGATTGATAACTTGTTTGACTAACTATAGGGAGCATAGCATTTCTAGAAGATTAATCTTCATTCTGGTTATCATCAGTTATGGGTTCGGGAGATGGATATTCCTAAGACTGCCTTTCTAACTCGATATGGGTCCTTCGAGTTTCTTGTCATGCCATTTGGACTGACCAATGCACCTACGGTATTCATGGATTTGATGAACCTGGTTTTTCGTCTATACTTGGACTAGTTCGTGATCATTTTTTTTATCAACGACATCCTTAAATATTCGAGATCGGAGGTAGAGCACGAACAACATATTTGATTGGCTTTGCAAACATTGCGGGAGCATGAGTTATATTCCAAGTTTAGAAAATACGAGTTTTGGCTATCTGAGGTCAGATTTTTGGGCCATATTATCAGCAAAGAGGGTATTGTAGTGGATCCTGCATGGGTAGAGACAATACTTGATTAGGAGCCGCCAAAGACCGTTTCAGAGATTCATAATTTTTTAGGTTTGACCGGCTATTACAGGAAGTTTATTTAGGACTTCTCAAAAATTAAGACACCACTTACATGCCTTACGAAGAAGGGTGTACAATTTTTTAGGGCACGGAGTGCCAGGAGGCCTTTGACACTTTGAAGGTCAAGTTGACTACAGCATCAGTGTTGATTATTCGGAGCAATGATAAGACTTTTGTTGTTTACATGGATGCATCATTGTTGAGTCTTGGATGTGTTTTGATGCAGACCCAGAGAGTGGTGGTCTATATTTTGAGGTGGATGAGGAATCATGAGCAAAATTATCTCACACATGATTTGGAGCTGACAGTAGTAATCTTCGCACTGAAGACATGGAGAAATTATTTGTATGGAGTGTAATTTGAGCTGTTCATAGATCACCAGAGTCTGAAGTACCTCTTCTCTCAGAAAGAGTTAAATCAGAGACATCGACGATAGGTTGAGTTTATTAAAGATTATGAGTTTGTACTTCAGTATCATCTGGGAAAGGTGAACATTATAGCGGATGCATTGAACAGGAAGCGTCGACATTGGATTGCGGCTTTGAGGTGCTCGTTGTATCGAGATCTTCATACCCTTAGCCTGTTTGACTTTAGGCTAGAGATCGGCGGGAGCAGCGCATTTTTGGGGGTTTTTTCAGTACATCTTGTTAGCCCTTATGTTTTGATGATGTTTTACAACCACCATTATCGGTACTAATGGCTTATTAAGTGCAAATATAGTAAATTCATTTATCAAGCTTGTTAGTACCATGAATGGAGGATTGGATGGAACATACGCTACAACGATGATATCTAAAGGAGGAGGAGGCATAATGATGAAGCAATGTTATCTCAAGAACAACAAATTCATATAGAAGCTTCATCAAAATTAAAGCTATATCAAGACTCAAGAACTTTATTCTATGTGAGGATATTAGCTAGTTTTTATTTTCTCTCTAGTGCTAGAATGTAGGCAAAGAGTTACTGATTTTACTTGAAGCTATTGGGAATCAAACACACGTTTTCATACTTATGTTTTTAAACGTTTTTCACAAAATACTATTTTTACACAAGTATGAGGACCTATTTGCAAAATTCTTTTTCCAAACAGTTTATTTTTAGTATTAAAAACATTTTACAAAGTTTCATAATTTTCAGAGGTCAAATAAATATTTTGTAAATATTTTAGTTAAGTCAAAAAGTCAGTTTCTGCAATATATCAGAATGCGGTCGACCGGACCGGTCGACCGCACAAATGATCATTTGTTACTGAGCTCCAGAGAGGTCATCGGTCGACCGGTGCGGTTGACCGAAATCTCGATTTTTATATCGGTCGACCGTGCCGGTCGACCGATGATGGCTCTGCTTGTTTTCTGGATTTTCAATGTTGTTCGCGGTCGACCGGTTTTTCGGTCGACCGAAAATCCCTTCGGTCAACCGAAATCTTCTTCGGTCAGCCGCGACTTTTTTCAAACGGTCGATTGCCTCGTTTGCTGTGCTTTCACTTAACCGTGTTTGGCACAGTCTGCGGTAATGGTCTGAAAAAGAGATTATTTTCTTAATTGGGAAGATTGAGTTGTATTTTTAAAATGTTTAATCTCTTCTATTTAAACCCAGACTTTTTCCTCTTCAACTTGCCCTAACGTTTGCAAAAACCAGAGAGAGACGCTGTCTTCCTGAGAAAAAATTTTAAACCTGTTCTCTGTGTTTTTCTCTGTGGTTTTGTGTGTGTTCACTTCCCAGCTTCAGTAATCTTTCTCTTTACCATAGGGGCTGTGTAAAGAGAGAGTCTTACATCTTTTCTTCTGCTGTGTGAGTGAGATCTTGTGTAGATCAACTGTGAGGGAGTGTGATCTGTTGAGATCAAACTGTGTAGTGAGAGATCGTTTAGGATCGCTGTGTAGACGAAGTTCCGGCTTCCAAACCGGGTGTGTAGTGGATTTCTCCTCGAGAGTGGGGAGCGGGAACGTAGGTCAGCGGGCCGAACCTCGTTAACACATCGCGCGTCAAGGATAACGATTCCTAACCCTGTCTCTCTTACTTTGATTGCATTTGTGTTTTGTGGTTTGCTTGTGTTTGTTTTTTATTACATATTAGAGCCTCTTGACCCTAATCACCCCCCTCTAGGGTCCAACAATTGGTATCTGAGCTTTGGTCTCTATATCAGTTTTTTGGTTTAACAACCTTAGAGAAAAGATCCAATGGAGGCTTCTTTGAATATGCATATGTTAGAAGGACAATCCACCACTAGACCACCACTCTTCATCGGGACCAATTTTGCTTATTGGAAGGCTAGGATGAGAATTTACCTTCGTTGCATTGATCTTGACATCCTAGAGCTCATAGAAAAGAAATATGTAGAGAAGTCCAAAGTCGGGAACATGACCGATGATGAAAGGCACCTAGCCAATCTCAATGCTAAGGCCATGAACGTCTTAATTTATGGTCTTTCCCCCAATGAATACAATAGAGTTTCCATGTGTGCAACCGCATACGAAATTTGGGTAAAGTTATGTATCACACATGAAGGAACCCCCCAAGTTAAGGAATCTAAGATTAGTGGGCTTATGCATGATTATGAGCTATTTAAAATGCTTCCTAATGAATCCATTGATGCTATGTTTTCCCGTTTTACTAATATCATCAATGAATTACATGGTCTAGATAAGCAATTATCCATTCAAGAGATGAACTACAAGATACTTCGCTCCTTAACTCCGGCATGGGAGCCTAAAGCTACGGCCATTGAGGAAGCTCATGACCTCACTACCTTAGCTCTTGATAGCCTCATCGGAAAGCTCAAAGTGCATGAGAAGAAGCTCAAGGGGAAGGAGAAGGAGGAAGTGCCATCACATGAAGTTGAGGAGCCGTCACCAAAGTTCAAGACCATAGCTCTCAAAGGAGCTAGTGACAACACATCTTCGTCATCGGATAGTGAAGTCGATTTTTCTAGAGAAGTGGCTCATCTCTCTAGAAGAATCTCTAGACTCATAAAAATGAACAAGAAATTTAACCCTCGATCTAACAATAAGTTTTCCTCTCGTGTAGGTAAATGTTTTGAGTGCAATGAACCGGGTCACATCGCTAAGGATTGCCCCAAGCTCAAAGAAAAGTACATGAAGTACAAGAAGAAGAAGGCTATGTATGCCGGATGGGAAGAATCCGAACCAAGTGACTCGGATAGTGATGAAGAAGGAGCCAAACTTGCTCTTCATGACCCAAATGTTTGTTTCATGGCAAATGAACATGAGGTAATATCCGAGGCCGAAAGTGAATCTTTCTATATGCAATGTGACATAGCTATGGCTTTAGAAGAGTTGAACTTTGAATTTAAAAGAATGTCTAAAGAATACTCTTCTTTTAAAAAATTGCATGCCTCTTGTGATATTAAGCTAGAACAACTAACAACCTCTCTTGCTCTAAAAGATGAATTGCTAGGAGATCTCGATTTCGAGAATAAGCAATTAAGATCAAAGATTGAAAGATTAGAAATTGAGAGTTGTAGAACTAGACCCACTCATGCTTATGCCAACTACAATCATCATGGTAGAAATAGGTTTCATGGTTCCAACATGATTTTTCCAGTTTTCGTCGTTCTGACCGGTCGACCTCCTTGGGTACTGTGGTCGACCGCGTAGCGGTTCCGGGCCTGGGTCTGTTTCCTGCTCCAGTTGGGATTTCTGTTTAGTATAAATAGAAACATGACTTTTCTAGGGTTTAGAACTCATATTGTTATCAGAAAGAGATCAGGGAGGTTGTTCTTTGATCTAGAGAGATTGTGAGAGAGAGATTTTGTAAATCCAATTGATTCTCATAATCTAGAGAAGGTATTTTCCTTCGCCCTAATTATAACTCTTGTGTTCTTCAGTCGTTTTCTTCTTTACCCACTCTTGATAATTCCGCGATCAAGAGTGCTCGCACGGCGACTCGTATCAAGTTGGTATCAGAGCCCTAGATCCTGTGAAGGGGGGAACTATGTATGGTCCTTACTCGCTCACAGTACAAGAAGCTTAGCGAGATCCTTAATTCCTTGGAGGGGGTCCAGAAATTAAGGAAGGAGAAGATGTCTGAAGCAGATAATTCAACAAGACTTGATGCCATGGAGAAGCAGATTGAGACGATCGGGACGACTCTTACCCAACTCGTGGGTCTCATCAACAGAGGAGACAAAAAGGAGGAATCTTCTGAGCGAGAAAGCCGATTCAGAGGGGGAGACTGAGATGGTCAAGACTGCTGGACATCAAGGGGGTAAGAATCATTACCAGAATCTGAAGATTGACTTCAAGGTTGAGATTCCTATTTATGATGGGAGTATCAATGTGGAGAAGCTTGATGATTGGATCGAACGCATGAAGATGTACTTCACCCTCTATGGATATTCGTCCAGGGAGAAAATAGTGTTCGCGACATTGAAGCTTTCAGGGCACGCGTTGACGTGGTGGAAATCCTATTGCAAACAGGAGAAGAAAGCGGCGTCGTGGAACAAGTTCAAGGAGCTACTCCGGAAGCAATTTTATCCAGTAGGGTTCCTTGAGGAGCGTTGGTACAAGTGGTATGGCTTGCGCCAAAAATTTAATCAGACCGTTCAAGAGTACACGACGGAGTTCCAGCAACAGGCGATGGTCCTAAACATCGCAACGTCCGAGTACCCCATCTTCATGAAGTACATGGTGGGTCTGAATGATTATATCTGGAAGGAGATGAAGCTGTTTTCAGTAGAGACAATCGTAGAGGCGAGCGTGAAGGCTATTGCCATTGAGGGTCGGCAGAAGAAGGGCAACGAGACAAAGGGGGATTCCAAACCATCGGGGAGCAAGACGGGTGGCTCTCAGTCTAAGGATGAGAAGAAGAAGGTTGACTCGGGGAAAGCAGGATTGACATGCAATCACTGCAAGCAGACAGGGCATGTGGCTGATCGTTGCTGGGATAAGTATCCTCATCTGAAGCCAAAAGGATTGAAGAAGAAGGAGGAGAAGAAGGCGTACGTGATAGCACAGGGTCCGAAGGAGGTTCCCGGGATGACCGAACCCAATAGCAGTCTCAACCTTATGGCGGGGAAGCAGGCCACCAAAGAAGATGACGACCCGAGAGAGCAGCTCTTTGTTCTGAAGTTGCAGGTCAAGACCAATTTAGTGGATGCTATTATAGATCCAGGAAGTCAGAAAAATCTGATATCTGAGGCGTTAGTACAGAAGATGGGATTGAAGACGGTGAAACATCCAAAGCCCTATCCATTAGGGTGGATTCAGAAGGAGGCGGGATTGAGTGTGGTGACGAGTGTTCATTCAGATTTGCACTCCATGAGTCGTATATTGACGATGTCACATGCGACGTGGTTCCGTTGGATGTTTGCCAAGTTATTTTGGGCAATCCTTATTTGTGGGATAGATACGCAGTATATGATCGGCGAGCCCAAAAGTACACGTTCAACAAGGATGGCGAGCAATTCATTTTTCGTTCAGCATCTCTCCCACAGGAGACGAGCTTGGTGACAGTGACTCAGGCTAAGAGGTTGGTGAACGCAGGCAGGAAGTTCATTTTATTGTTCATTCGGCCGTATGAAGAGCAGCTGAGTAGGATGTGCTTGTCCACCTTGAGCAAGCGCCAGGAGGGAGATCTTGACAGGTTGAAGGTCAAGTATGCGGACTTGTTTTCGAAGATTACAGGACTACCACCACGTCGAGGTATAGAGCATAAGATTATGTTGACCGGGGAGAGTTCCTTACCTAACATAGGCCTATACCGCACATCAGTGTTGGCCTTTTTGTTTTGATGATGTTTAACAAACAATTTACCACTAACTGTAGGCGTATAAAACTGCTTATAGGTCCCTTGACACAGCTCGGCGCGATGATTCGACAAATCGACGAACGTTCAAGCAACGAAACGAACTAAAGAGGCTACAAAGCTAACGAACTGCATGTGAACAACGTTAGTGGTTCGGGGAGTCGACGGGTCTTCCAACAAAGTGGATTTGAACTCAAACACCGACTGAGTTTACTGCCAAATCCGGAATCAAGTCAACAAATCAACAAAACAACCGAACAACGGACAAAACAACCGGAAACAACGGAAAACGACAAAACCAGCGCACCTGGGGGAACTCGGCCCGAACCGAACCACCCTAAGGTTGAGGCTTATGAATGATTTGTTGCGACCCTTTATAGAGGATTTTGTGATAGTTTACCTTGATGATATCTTGGTGTACAGCAGGACTTGGGAGGAGCATCTCGTTCATGTTGATAAGGTATTTGAAGTGTTGTAGGACGGACAGCTGAAGCTCAACGGGAAAAAGTGCGAGTTCGGGAAGGACGAGTTGGTGTATCTCGGCTTCATCGTAGGGAAGGGCCAGCGGAGGATAGATCCAAACAAGGTGGAGGTGATCACAAAGTGGCCGACGCCGAAGACAGTGACTGAGGTGAGGAGCTTCATGGGGGCTTGCCAGTATTTGCGCAAGTTCATTCGACATTTTTCGACTTATGCGGCACCGTTACATGGCCTCACAAAGGCTAAAGTTCAGTTTGAGTGGGGAAGGACGCATGAGGAGGCTTTTCAGTTGCTAAAAGGAAGATCTCGGAGGCACCGGTGTTGGCGTTGCCGAATTTGCAGCGGACTTTCCAGGTAGAGACCGACGCGTCTAATTATGCAATAGGCGCGGTGTTGATTCAGGATGGGAAACCGGTGGAATACCATTCTGAGAAGTTTTCGGGTGCTATTGCGAACTACCCAACCTACGACAAGGAGTTCTATGAGCTATATCAAGCAATTAAGCATTGGAGGGTGTACTTGTTAGGGAAGGAGGTGATCGTGCATTCGGATCATAAGTCGTTGGAGTTCTTACATGCCCAGACAAAGCTACAGCAGGCACGACACATGAAGTGGATGTCCTATTTGATGGCTTTCAACATCATTATTAGGTACAAGAAGGGGGCGACGAACAAGTTGGCCGATATGTTATCTCGCCCAGCTACAGCAGGCACGGCACATGAAGTGGATGTCTTATTTGATGGCTTTCAACATCATTATTAGGTACAAGAAGGGGGCGACGAACAAGTTGGCCGATATGTTATCTCGTCCGCCGATAAGGTCTTTATTAGTGGCGACGCGTATTCAGCCCTTGGTTCCTTTTGAGTATGTTCAGTTGTATGCATCCAGTAGAGACTTCGGTAGTGTGTTTGAGCAGGCGAAGGCTGGTCGAAGGGGGGAGTATGCACTTGGAGAAGATGGCTTGTTGTATCGTGGGACATCACTATGCATTCCGGAAGATGGTGATAGGTTACAGTGGATTCGGGAAGCACATACCTTGCGTGTGCAAGGGCATTTTGGCATTCAGAAAACGCTTCTCAATCTACGGCGACATGTGTTTTGGCCACGGATGCTTGATGATGTGACCAAGTATGTTGGAGGGTGTAAGTTATGCTGTATTTCGAAGCCTTCTAACAGGAAGAGAGGATTGTACCTACCATTACCGGTTCCTTCTAGGCCGTGGGAGAGCATTTCTATGGATTTTCTAGGAGGGTTGCCGACTACGAAGCGCGGGCATGACTATTTGTACGTTGTGGTGGACTTCTTCAGCAAGATGGTGATATTGATTCCTTATAAGAAGACCGTGATGGAAGCGGGTGCAGCACAATTGTTCTTTGAGCATGTGTGGAAGCACTTTGGGTTGCCTGTAAGAAGACCGTGACGGGAGCGGGTGCAGCACAATTATTCTTTGAGCATGTGTGGAAGCACTTTGGGTTGCCGAGCTCGATTATTTCGGATCGGGATAGTCGTTTTCTCGGGCATTTTTGGAATTCTTTGTGGAGTTTGATGGACACTAAATTGAAGAAGAGCACGGCCTTTCATCCACAAACAGACGGACAAACGGAGGTAGTCAACCGGACTATGGTGCACATGTTGCGGGGGTATAATTCTAGGCATCCTAAGACTTGGGATGAGAGTTTACCATATTTGCAGTTTGCTTTCAATCGGGCGATTCATGGATCTTCAGGGAAGTCACCGTTTGAGACTTGTTATGGATTTTTACCGCCAAGCCCGTTCGATCTTGTGTTTTCAAGTGAAGCCACGGTGGACGGCAAGGAGGGGAGTGAAAGACAACGAGCTCAGCGATTTCTCGAGAAGATTGCAAATATTCATGCCACGGTTGAAGCTCAATTGAAGAAATCGCAAGCTAAGTACAAGGCGAAGCATGATCAACATCGGGTTCCTTGTAACTTTGGTAAAGGCGATATGGTATGGCTAAAATTAGGTAAGGAGAGGCTCAAAGGAGAAGGGAAGAAGTTGAAGCCTATTCGTTATGGTCCATTTCGGATTATCGATCAGATTGGCGACAACGCTTTTCGTTTAGATTTGCCACCTTACTTAGGCATGTATTCGGTGATCAATGCCGAGTACTTGAAGTTGTTTGAACCTCCGTTATTGGATGATGAAGGTGATGACAAGTTGATCTTACCGCATGTTGAAGACTTGTGGTTTGATAGAGAGGAGCCACTGAAAGAAGATTGCATTTTGGAACGGAAGACGACCAAGACGAGGCGGGGGACGAAGGAGTCGTTTCTCATTGGACGTCAAGGCCAGGTCCCTAGCAAGGCCAAGTGGTTCAACAGAGAAGGAGGGGCTCGCGAGTTCCCTCAGCTGAAGTTCTAACTTGAATGGGACTTCAAGTTCCTAAAGGGGGGACCCATGATACGGGTGTATCTTCTCTTCGGGAGCTTAGCGATCCTCATGGGAGCTTGAGGATAGATGATTCTCATGGTATCTTGAGAATAGAGTAGAGGAGTCGTGGACGAGGCCATTGGAAGCAACGAAGTCGAAAGGATTCATCAAAACTGCAGAAATTACAGTTGGACTCTGTCCGGTCGACCGGCGTGGTCACGGCGGTCGACCGCATCGTGCACGGACCCCAACTGTGTCTCGGGACTGAGATCGGTCGACCGATGGTGGCACTGCGGTCGACCGGAGAACCCTGTAATCGATTTTCCAGATTTCGTCGTTCTGACCGGTCGACCGACTTGGGCACTGCGGTCGACCGCGTCGCGGATCCGGGCCTGGGTCTGTTTCCTGCTCCAGTTGGGATTTCTGTTTAGTATAAATAGAAACACGACTTTTCTAGGGTTTAGAACTCAGTTTGTAATCAGAAAAGAGATCAGGGAGGTTGTTCTTTGATCTAGAGAGATTGTGAGAGAGAGATTTGTAAAATCCAATTGATTCTCATAATCTAGAGAAGGTATTTTCCTTCGCCCTAATTCAACTCTTGTGTTCTTCTGTCGTTCTTCTTCTTTACCCACTCTTGATAATTCCGCGATCAAGAGTGCTCGCACGGCAACTCGTATCAAGTTGGTATCAGAGAACCTAGATCCTGTGAAGGGGGAACCTGTGTATGGTCCTTACTCGCTCACAGTACAAGAAGCTTGGCGAGATCCTTATTTCTTTGGAGAGAGTCCAGAAATTAAGGAAGGAGAAGATGACTGAAGCAGATAATTCAGCGAGACTTGATGCCATGGAGAGACAGATTGAGACGATCGGGACGACTCTTACCCAACTCGTGGGTCTAATCAACGGAGGTGACAAAAAGGAGGAATCTTCTTCGAAGGGCAAGAAGAAACTCGTCGAATCCGACGAGGAACACGAGGAATCTGATTCAGAGGGGGAGACTGAGATTGTCAAGACTGCCGGACATCAAAGGAGTAAGAACAATTACCAAAATCTGAAGATTGACTTCAAGGTTGAGATTCCTGTTTATGATGGGAGTATCAACGTGGAGAAGCTTGATGATTGGATCGAACGTATGGAGATGTACTTCACTCTCTACGGATATTCGTCCAAGGAGAAGATAGTGTTCGCGACACTGAAGCTTTCCGGGCACGCGTTGACGTGGTGGAAATCCTATTGCAAACAGGAGAGGAAAGCGGCGTCGTGGAACAAGTTCAAGGAACTACTTCGTAAACAGTTCTATCCAGTAGGGTTCCTTGAGGAGCGTTGGTACAAGTGGTATGGCTTGCGCCAAAAGTTTAATCAGACCGTTCAGGAGTATACGACGGAGTTCCAACAGCAGGCGATGGTTCTAAACATCGCAACAGACGAGTATCCCATCTTCATGAAGTACATGGCGGGTCTGAATGATTACATCCGGAAGGAGATGAAGCTGTTTTCAGTGGAGACAATCGCAGAGGCGAGCGTGAAGGCCATTGCCATTGAGGGCAGGCAGAAGAAGGGCAATGAGACAAAGGGGGATTCCAAACCATCGGGGAGCAAGACGGGTGGCTCTCAGTCTAAGGATGAGAAGAAGAAGGTTGACTCGGGGAAAGCAGGATTGACATGCAATCACTGCAAGCAGACAGGGCATGTGGCCGATCGTTGCTGGGATAAGTATCCTCATCTGAAGCCTAAAGGATTGAAGAAGAAGGAGGAGAAGAAGGCGTACGTGATAGCACAGGGTCCGAAGGAGGTTCCCGGGATGACCGAACCCAATAGCAGTCTCAACCTTATGGCGGGGAAGCAGGCTACCAAGGAAGATGACGACCCGAGGGAGCAGCTCTTTGTTCTGAAATTGCAGGTCAAGACCAGCTTAGTGGATGCTATTGTAGATCCAGGGAGTCAGAAAAATCTGATATCTGAGGCATTAGTACAGAAGCTGGGATTGAAGACGGTGAAGCATCCAAAGCCCTATCCATTAGGGTGGATTCAGAAGGAGGCGGGATTGAGTGTAGTGAACCAGTGTTCATTCAGATTTGCACTCCACGAGTCGTATATTGACGAGGTCACATGCGACGTGGTTCCGTTAGATGTTTGCCAAGTTATTTTGGGCAATCCTTATTTGTGGGATAGATACGCAGTATATGATCGGCGAGCCCAAAAGTATACGTTCACCAAGGATGGCGAGCAATTCGTTTTTCGTTCGGCGTCTCTTCCACAGGAGACGAGCTTGGTGACAGTGACTCAGGCTAAGAGGTTGGTGAATGCGGGCAGGAAGTTCGTTTTATTGTTCATTCGACCGTATGAAGAGAAGCTGAGTGGGATGTGCTTGTCCGCCTTGAGCAAGCTTCAGGAGGGAGATCTTGAAAGGTTAAAAGCAAAGTATGCGGACTTGTTTTCGGAGATCACGGGACTACCACCACGTCGAGGTGTAGAGCATGAGATTATGTTGACAGGGGAGAGTTCCTTACCTAACATAGGCCTATACCGCACATCAGTACTAGAGTCCGAGGAGATCAAGAAGCAAGTTCAGGAGCTCTTGGAGACAGGAGTGATTGTGCCAAGTTGTTCGCCTTGCGGGTCACCAGTGTTGTTGGTGCCCAAAAAGGATGGAGGTTGGCGCATGTGCGTAGATTATCGGGCACTCAACAAGATCACAATCAAGAATCGCTACCCATTACCGCGGATCGATGATCTTATGGACCAGTTGGAGGGAGCGAGGTTTTTCACGAAGCTGGATTTGAAGTCTGGTTACCATCAGGTGAGGATTCGGGAGGAAGACACTTGGAAGACTGCGTTCAAGACCAAGCAAGGCCTGTTCGAGTGGTTGGTGATGCCGTTTGGACTGTGCAATGCTCCGGCTACCTTTATGAGGCTTATGAATGATTTGTTGCGACCCTTTATAGAGGATTTTGTGATAGTTTACCTTAATGATATCTTGGTGTACAGCAGGACTTGGGAGGAGCATCTCGTTCATGTTGAGAAGGTATTTGAAGTGTTGCAGGACGGACAGCTGAAGCTCAACGGGAAAAAGTGCGAGTTCGGGAAGGACGAGTTGGTATATCTCGGCTTCATCGTAGGGAAGGGCCAGCGGAGGATAGATCCAGGCAAGGTGGAGGTGATCACAAAGTGGCCGACGCCGAAGACAGTGACTGAGGTGAGGAGCTTCATGGGAGCTTGCCAGTATTTGCGCAAGTTCATTCGACATTTTTCGACTTATGCGGCACCGTTACATGGCCTCACAAAGGCTAAAGTTCAGTTTGAGTGGGGAAAGACGCATGAGGAGGCTTTTCAGTTGCTAAAAAGGAAGATCTCGGAGGCACCAGTGTTGGCGTTGCCGAATTTGCAGCGGACTTTCGAGGTAGAGACCGACGCGTCTAATTATGCGATGGGCGCGGTGTTGACTCAGGATGGGAAACCGGTGGAATACCATTCTGAAAAGTTTTCGGGTGCTGTTGCGAACTACCCAACCTACGACAAGGAGTTCTATGCGCTATATCAAGCAATTAAGCATTGGAGGGTGTACTTGTTAGGGAAGGAGGTGGTCGTGCATTCGGATCATAAGCCGTTGGAGTTCTTACATGCCCAGACGAAGCTACAGCAGGCGCGGCACATGAAGTGGATGTCTTATTTGATGGCTTTCAACATCATTATTAGGTACAAGAAGGGGGCGACGAACAAGTTGGCCGATATGTTATCTCGCCCACCGATAAGGTCGTTGTTGGTGGCGACGCGTATTCAGCCCTTGGTTCCTTTTGAGTATGTTCAGTTGTATGCATCCAGTAGAGACTTCGGTAGTGTGTTTGAGCAGGCGAAGGCTGGTCGAAGGGGGGAGTATGCACTTGGAGATGATGGCTTATTGTATCGTGGGGCATCACTATGCATTCCGGAGGATGGTGATAGGTTGCAGTGGATTCGGGAAGCACATACCTCGCGTGTGCAAGGGCATTTTGGCATTCAGAAAACGCTTCTCAATCTACGGCGACATGTGTTTTGGCCACGGATGCTTGATGATGTGACCAAGTATGTTGGAGGGTGTAAGTTATGTTGTATTTCGAAGCCTTCTAACAGAAAGAGGGGATTGTACCTACCATTACCGGTTCCTTCTAGGCCGCGGGAGAGCATTTCTATGGATTTTCTAGGAGGGTTGCCAACTACGAAGCGCGGGCATGACTATTTGTACGTTGTGGTGGACC
>NC_033795.1:32825476-32851348 GCF_001876935.1 Asparagus officinalis
ACATAAAGTTGTTAACTGAGTGCAATGACATCGATAATGAAGAAAACACCAACTTTTCCCGCGAACAAGCACCTTTGATCACAGAATTAACAAAGGTGGGTAGAGAAGGGGATGACAGAAACACAAGGATAATTCAGTATGTGGCGAAGGAAAATATCCTCTCTAGATTATGATATAAAAGATTACAATCTTCCTCTCACAATCTCACTAGAATCGACAACAAACTCTCAATTCTCTCTAAACCCTAATCTCTCTTGATTAGAATCTCTCTTTGATTACATCTTATTTTAGAAACCCTAAAACAATCCCTTATATAGGTGTAACAACGTGGATGGAAAAATGGTAAATAACCAAGCCAAAACCCCATAGGAATTCATGCAAACAGAAATCCAAACGAAACAGGAATCCTTCGATGAGTCGACTCATGTGCATATATAAGTCGACTCATGACACATAGGTCAACTTATATAGTGATGAGTCGACTGGTCAGAGACTTTTGACAAAATGGCTGAGTTTCATGAGTCGACTTATGACAAACATGAGTCGACTCAACCTGATGAGTCGACTCATGACTGTTATGAGTCGACTCACGGGCTAAAAACTGGATGCTTCGATTCTTCGATTCTTTGATTCGTCGTCTCGTTCCACGCTTCAACTTGCGTTTCACTATGTTGTTTTACACCTCTATTCTCAAGTTTCCATGAGAATCGTTTATCCTCAAGCTCTCATGAGGATCGTTAAGTTCCGAAGAGAAGATACACCTGTATCAATACTTTCATAATAACTCACTATACTTTCACAATAGCACACTATACTTTCAGAATAACCCGCTATACTTTCATAATAACCCACTACGCTTTCATACTATCATGCTATATTTTCATAATAACTTGCTATACTTTCAAAATATCATACTTTATTTTTATAATAGCCCACTATACTTTCATAATAGCACGCTATACTTTCATAATAATCCACGTTACTTTCATAATATGATGCTATACTTCATATTATCGCGCTATACTTTCATATTATCATGCTATGCTTTCATAATATCACTTTATACTTTTATATTATCATGTTATTTTTTCATAATAACCCACTATACTTTCATAATATCACTTTATACTTTTACATTATCACGTTATTTTTTCATAATAACCCGCTATACTTTCATAATAGTACGTTATACTTTTAGAATAACCCACAATACTTTCATAATAACCTGCTACACTTTCATACTATTGTAGGCCGTCTAAAAATCATAATGGATAGCTGATCCCCATCAAGCTCCAACAATGAAAATCACAATCAGACGACTTTCTTGTTACCAAAGGAAAGCTGCAATCAAAGGATTTCCCTATGGATCAAGAAGAGATTACAAGGTAATGATTCCTTCAAATCAAGAAGCAGATTTCGTCCTTACAATCGAAACACAAGTAATTTCCAAATCACTGCATCCGCGGCTCTACAATCACTGCAAACACAGTCTCATATCTGAGATGATTGATCTTGATGGCTGTGACAACAACATGACTAATATTATATTAGCAACTATTAGAGGTGCTGATGAGCAGTATAATGATTTTAGAAATAAAAGGTTGGACTTAGTTGGTGAGTTGCTTGGTAGAGAGCTGTGGGCAAATATTCGTGTAGGCTGTCTAAAAGTCACAATGGATAGCTGATCCCTATCATTTTCCAACAATGAAAGCAACAATCAGATAGCTTTCATGCCAACAAACGAAAGCTGCAAATGGAGGACTTTTCACATAGAGCGAGAAGAGTTGCAATTCAACGATACTTCCGACAACTGATGAAAACTCTATTCAGCAGTCTTCATAATCTATCGTTAAGAGTTACAATCTGATGACTTTCACACCCCACAACAGCTAATGCAGGGATTACTGAATAATGGTTCTTGCAACGCTCTACAGAAGAAGTTACAAATCAACTAGCTCCTTCTAAAACGCGGAACTCATCTTCGCGTTACAAATCTGGAAATATAGGCGACCCCCGCATTTCCAAGCTGCAACAAGCAAAACGCGAGCGACCCACGCGTTCTTGACGTTCAGTCAACACCCAACCTCGCGTCTCAATTCCAAGACGCGAAGTTAGGGTTCTGAATGCCAAATTGGGCGTTTGACTCATTGAATTATGAGTCGAACGGTTTCAGAACTGTTTTCCCAACGATCTGAGGAAATCACGTCCACTTAGGAGCGGATTTAGAGGGCAGTTATAACCTCTTATCCACCTATAAAATCTCAACAAACCCAATGGAGTAAGGGTTGGATTTTTAGCATCTAAACCGCACAAGGAGGTTGAGGGCTTGGGATTTTTCTCTGGAGATAGCAGAAGCGAACTCTTCGAAACAGAAGACTTAAATAAGATTCAAAGATCAAATCTTGAAGGATCCTTCAGCAACAGAAAATCTGCTTGGCCATTAACCGAATTTTCGGTTCTAACAACTCTTTTCACAGAGTTCTAACTCGTTCTGAGTTCTAAAACTTGTTAAGAGTTATTCATCAAACTTTCCACAGAAGTTCATCGTTCCCACAAGATAAAAGACGGTCGGATCGTCAACGGAGAGCAAATTCGACACGAACAATCGAAGGAGGCATTCCATCGCTACCAAGAAGAACCCAGTTTTAAACAAAGGGGAGAATCAAATTCATTCTCCTCTCTTTTGTAATCGGAATCCAAATTGTTATCGATTTTGAAGGAATACAAATTAATTTTTCTTTTATTTCTTTTACATCAAATTTTCCATAAACAAAAGATGGCGACTCTGCTGGGGACTAGCTTTTCTGACGAAGAAGTGGTGGCGCAATCCGACGTCCACCTTATGGGAACAACCGTTGAAACTCTCATCGTGGAGTTTGACCAGGCAAAGTACGAGGAAGCCCTCTCCTCTGGATCGCTTAGCCCCAAAGCTAGGCGCGACGTCCGCAAGATCTCCAAAGAGATCAAACCTGTTGCTGAAACACCAAAGCAAGTCCTCTCCTTTGGCCAAAATTCATTGAATAGCCCCTCCACTTTAGGAGCGGGATTAGCCTCTACTGAACTCGCCCAGCGAGTTGAAATTCCCATATCCGCGTCAACACAGCGTACTTTAGGCCACAAACGGCCCATAGAGGAGACGAGCTCCATAAACACCAACGACGTTGCTGTCAAGGCTTTGAAACAAGCCAAGAAGAACGCCACTCGTAGACGGAGAAGATCCATACGACGAGCACATCTACGCAAAAGCCGAATGCTGGCCAAACGCGAGGATCGCGTTCTTGAAACTTTACCCGAGCACAGCGTTTCCACCACAGAAACTTTATCTCTGCGGTCCTTTCAGAATGCCATTGTTGCGCGTCCGTACCTCGGCAGTCTGTGTTCGACAGGTTGACGAACATCGTTAGGCCTGCCAAATGACAACGTCGATACAAAAAGAAGACAGCCAAAACTGAATACCCCGAAGTTACTATAAACGTGATAGGTAGAGGGAAGGCTTCATGTCCCAGTTCTAAGGAGTCACAAAGAAGCCATTCCCCGACTGTTCGGAAAATTTGTGACGAGTTCGAATGAGTGTACCGGAATACTCGGACTCGAACAGGAGCCATTCGCTCGGTTAACTACCAAAGATTAGCCAAGGGGATCATTTCTGACGATGAACATTCGGCAATTGCCGAATCTCAATCTTCAAGCTCTATTGTGGCACGAGAGGTTTCCGCTTACATGGCAGGAAGTCCTGAAGACCTAGCTAAGAGAGTAGACGAACATCATGACATGCTCCAAGCACAACAAGAAACACTTTTGAAAATGAAGGACATGCTGGCCCAGCTCCTTGCTGAAAAAGGCCAAAAACCTAAATCTTCCCGAAGGACAATGTCAAAGGGAAAGCAGAATGCACACGAACATTCGGATCGTGAAACTCACAACCTGGAATCCTCTTCTGAAAATGAGAAGGAGATAGAAAGAGAATTGCATCCTTAGTCTGCTAAAGTGGACGAACTGGAGGCTCGCCTCAACGCAATAGCCAACAGAAGCGAGCTCCACGAAGAGGGAGTAGTGCGGCCTTATCCTGCTGAGTGGTACACAGTTCCCTACCCACCCAAGTTTAAGGCCCCTACCTTGCAACCATTCGATGGCACAGGGTCACCGAATCAGCATATCTACTACTTCAAGTCATAGACTGGAGACGTGGTAGCAAACGACGCCATCCTGACCCGCTTGTTCATCGACACTCTTAAAGGAGTCGCCTTCGAATGGTTTATGAAACTGCCTGCCAGATCTATTCAGAAATGGGTGGATTTGGAAAGGCTCTTCTTAGCCAGATTCTTTGAGGACGATACAGAAGTTTCGGTCCCGACTCTTCTCGCCACCAAGCAGAGGAAAGGAGAATCTATCAAGACATATGTGGAGAGGCTCCGCAGCATGGCATTGCGATTTCCTTCAGGTATGACTCAATCAACTCTGGTTGAAACTTGCAGGCACAACTTGCAGACCGAGCTCCTTGCTCATATGGGAGTAGCGGAGTGTTGCTCTTGGACACAACTGGTTTCACAAGGAGAACAAGCTGAAGAGATTGTTGCTCGAGTTAAAGCCGAAGAAGTGATGCAACCTAAGCCGCAACAGCAACGTAATCAGTACAACGCCCAGCAGTCTAAGGGAAAAGAGACTCTGGCGGCTGACGCCAACACGTGAGCACCACCTCCCGCTACAAAAGAAAAGGCGCCAAATCAACAAAGAGCGCTCAAGCAGTATTCGTTTAAAGAAGAGCATGTAGACACTTTGTTCCAATTGCTTCGGAAGAACAACAAGCTGCAGCTGCCTGAAATCAGGAAGCCGGATGAAGCGGGAAGGTGGATGATCCTAATTACTGCCGTTATCATAGGTTCCTAGGGCATCCTACTAGAAAATGCTATGTCTTCAAAGACATCCTGCAAAATTTAGTGAATGCTAATGTGCTCACTTAAAAGCCTGAGCAAAAGACCGCATCCACCAATATGATAGCGGACCACTTCGGTGACTTCCCTCCAGTGGCGACCACAGATGGTGTCGTTCCCATTCATAAAGAAGAATTGCACCTGAAAAACACTGACTTGTATAGTCAGAAGGACAGGGGGTTGGTACCCCTTACTACCCCAAAAGGGGAAATTTTGTGGGTCCACCCTGATCTGCTAGGAGATCAATAGTGGATGGACACCTCATCCAAAAAGAAGTGAGGCAAGGCTAAGTATTCCAACATGATTAGCCCCTCCGTCACTGAGAATGATGACCACCTCAAACCTCTTACTGATTTAGAAGAAGAGAGGATTGCCCTGGCAGCATACCCGGGAGACAACCCTGGCACGCGGTCAGGAAAGGCTTACTTGAGAGACTACAACCAGAGTGCTCAAGAAGCTGAAGAACAGCCCCAAGACGCTGGGGGTTCTGTACCAAAGAAGTCGGTCGATAAAGGGAAACAAAAGGAACTCCGGTTCAACAAAAATCTCCACCAGAAATTTGGGGAATCAAGCGCTCCTTTCCAATTCAATGTCATGGCGCACCTGGCTAATATACCAGCCAGGATTACTCTATATGAGCTCCTAAAGTTGTCAAAAACCACTAAGGAAGCTCTAATCAAAGCCTTAAAGAACACGGAGATGCTACGCAGTGAAGCCCTTCGGCCTGAAAAACACAGGTGCAACTTATCAACGTGCAATGAATTCCATCTTCCACGAACACTTACGTAAGAAGATCGAATGCTACGTTGACGATATAGCAGTAAAAAACCAACATAAGAGTGATCATCTTACAGACTTGAAGACAATGTTCGATATCATGCGAGCACATCAACTGAAGATGAACCCAACAAAATCTTTCCTTGGGGTATCAAGCGGGAAATTCTTAGGATTTATCGTCACATCCAAGGGAATCTCTCTTGACCTAGAAAAAGTGCGTGCTATCCAAGATATGCCACCTCTGAAGAATCTCAAAGAACTTAGAGGCTTGCAAGTCAGACTGGCCTACATTCGGAGATTCATATCCAATCTTTCGGGGCGTTGCCAACCTTTCTCTAAGCTCGTGAAGAAAGGAGTATCTTTTGTTTGGGATGGAGAATGTAAAAAAGTATTCGAGGAGATTAAGAGATACCTTACTCAACCGCCAGTTCTCGTGACCCCAATATCAGGAAAGCCATTCCTGTTGTATGTGAGGGCCATGGAATATTCTCTTGGAGCTTTGTTGGCTCAGAATAACGATCAAGGGCAAGAGCAAGCCATCTACTACTTAAGCAAGACCATGATGGGAGCCGAGCATCGGTATAATCTTGTCGAAAAAGAGTGTCTCGCTTTGGTATTCGCGGTTCAAAAGATGCGACATTACCTAGTTGGACAAATAATTCACATCATCTCTAAGATGAATCCCTTGAGAGTTCTGATGGCGAAGCCATCATCTCTAAATTGCCGGCTCGCAAAATGGGTCATTCTCTTGTCACAATATGACATGTAATTCATGCCCCAAAAAGCAGTCAAGGGTCAAGCGTTGGTAGATTTCTTAGCCGATCACCCGGTGCCAGGGACGTCTAAGCTGTATGAAGAATTTTCTGATGAAGTCTCTGAAGCTTGCGCCACTCGAGAAGCTACGCAAGTGTGGAAATTATTCTTCGACGGTGCATCCAGAGCAAATCCTCATGGAGCGATTATCGCGGGAGTAGGAGTGGTGTTCGTTTCTCCGAATGGTCACGTGATCCCAAGAGGATTTTCCCTGATCGAACCCTGCACTAACAACATAGCCGAGTATAATGCTCTGCTACAAGGAATGCAATTCGTTGAGGAACTTAATATTCGACATCTTGAAGCTTACGGTGATTCTCAGCTAATCGTGAATCAAGTCCGAGGGGAGTACGAAGTGCGTCATGAAGAACTGATCCCATATTACTTCGCAGTGCTAGAGAAAGCCCAGAAGTTCGAAGGTTTCTTTATTGAATATATTCCACGAGCTCAGAACGCTTATGCAGATGCTTTAGCCTCGTTGGCAACCTCATTAGCATTGTCTCCGGGGGACGAAACTACGATTCCTGTTACGGGACGTGAGTTGTACTGTTCTAAGATTCCTGTAGAAGAAAGCTTAGACAAGAAACCGACAGGAGAGGTCTACACAACCTCGATGGAACTTGAAGCTAGAGATTGGCGATTCTCGTATATCGACTATGCCATATATTGAATTTTGCCTTAAGACCCTAAGGAAGCGACCGCTATCAAACGAAAGGCTCTCCGATTCTATTACGATGCAGTCTCTCAAATCCTATATCGTAAATCACATGATAGAGTGTTGCTTCGATGTCTCTCTCGAAAAGAAGCAAAAGAGGCCCTCAATGAAGCTCATGACGGAATGTGCGGAGCTCATCAGCCTGGAGTTAAGTTGGGAGATCCTCTCCGACAAATCGGTTATTATTGGCCCAAGATGTTCTCAGACGCAGTTGATTACGCTAAACGTTGTCACGCGTGTCAGATTCATGAGGAATTTATCCACCAAGCGCCAAGTAACTTACACCCCATTTTCGCATCTTGGCCATTTGAAATGTGGTGTATGGATATCGTAGGACCAATCTCTCCTCCGACTTTCAAAGGACACCAGTTCATTTTAGCTGTCACCGATTACTTCTCCAATTAGGCAGAGGCAATCCTGTTGAAAGAAGTCAAGACGTCGAGTGTGATTAAATTCATCAAACATCACGTCATTTACCATTTTAGAGTCCCGAGACGAATAGTTCACGACAATGGGACACAATTTGTTAGCTTTGGGTTTCAAAGATTTTGTAATAAGTTTAGAATCCAGAGTGTCGTATCTACGGCGTATTATCCGCCAGTGAATGGTCTTGCAGAAGCTTTTAACAAAACCATTGTGAAACTTCTCAAAAAGTTTGTTTCTAAGAGCCGACGTGATTGGGAAGAAAGACTCGGCGAATGTTTGTGGGCCTACCGCACAACGGTGAGGACCCCTACAAGAGCTACGCCATTCTCTTTAGTATACGGCTGTGAAGCTGTACTGCCATTAGAAATCCAAATCCCTTCTCTAAGAGTCGCTATCACAGCTGGACTAACAGAGGAAGAGAAACATCAACGACGTCTGTAAGAACTTGAAGCCTTAGACGACAAATGACTTCAAGCTCAGCAACAAATTGAGCTATATCAAGCCCGGATTTCTAAGGCCTACAATAAAAAGGTTAAAGAGCAGATTTTTAAGAAAGGCGATTTAGTTTTGGCCAACATACAACCCATGGTAATGACACACAAAATAAAAGGGAAGTTCAATCCTAAATGGGAAGGGCCCTTCGTAATAGGGTCAGTCTATTCGAATGGAGCTTATCGCCTCATTGATCAAAAAGGAGACAGGCTCATGATGCCAATTAACGGGAAATTCCTTAAGAGATACTTCCCGTAAATCATGCAGCTCCTTGAGCCTCAGCCGAGTCAGGCTGGGGGTTGCTAAGTTAGAGTGTATTTCAGGAGTAATAGTTTAATTTTCCTGTTTTATATGTCGTCATGTTAACACTACACCTCTGACAATTGAAATTTTCTGGAATTATTCTAAGTAGTAATAAAGAGAATTTCTATTTTTACACTAAGTTAACTCTACACTTGCAGCATTCGCATTACTTCTATTGTCCTGAATTAGAATCCAACAAAAGAAACGATGAAAGGCAAAATGATATCATTTTCTTTCAATATTGTTAATCTAAATACAAAGTGATGACAATTGAAATGAAAACGATACAAAATTATTCCCCAACCAAAAACAATTCAAATCCTAAGCGTCGGGGCCCATTAGCCTAAAGGACTTGAGCTTAGATTTCAAAGCTGATATTTTCTCCTCACGAGCCTTTTTGATTTCTTCTGTTTTCTTGCTCTTGAGCTCCTCTTCATCAGGTGCCGCTTCTGCAATCTCTCATCGAAGTTTATCAGCAGCAACGATTTTATCACAATAGCTTTTGAAAAGCTCGTCACAGTGAGCAGCTAGCCCACTTATAACTTCCATATCGTCAGCTAATTGGGCATTTATCTGAGATAGCTCAACACCCGCGCGAGTAAGTTCCGCTGTAGTATCCCGGACACCCATAGCAAGACTGCCCATGTCCACTTGTATTTGGAGGTGTTCCCCATGCAGGCTAGCAACATGAGACTCTTTCTCAGACAAACTCTTCTGAAGTGACTCTTGGCATTGTGCTCTCAATGCTTTAGCCTGAGAAAGAGCCCGATCCACTTCTGGCCCTATATCGTCGCGTTGCAGCATTGAAAGGAACTCCAATTCATATTCAAAGAGCCCGATCCACTTCTGGCCCTATATCGTCGCGTTGCAGCATTGAAAGGAACTCCAATTCATATTCCAGGATAATAATGCTTTACTGGCCCTATATCGTCGCGTTGCAGCATTGAAAGGAACTCCAATTCATATTCCAGGATAATAATGCTTTCACAACAATTATCGGTCCATAATGCATTCCCCTGGTGCCCGATCTTTGCTAGGTACTCTAGCAGATGGGGTTCAAAAACTTTGAAGCTCACTTCCCCAAGACTAACGACATTGATGGTCATTTGCATCCAATACTCTAATTGCTCGATGAGTTTTCTCAGAGTTTCTGAGCTTGGGGTGGAGCCATCGGATAAATAAAACAATTCGCATAATCAGTGCGAGTGGGATGATCGACGACTTTAGATGGTAAATTTTTGGGCATATCTGGTGCCGGACCTTTGATGGTCAACCCTTGCCCGACCGATGTCATTTCAGGATCAGAAGGAGCGGCTTGAAGCATAGCATCCTCTTTGTTTTCACGGGGTACAACAGGTGCAGACTTGATAGCATCCCCCATCAACTTGACCTTTTGGGAATTCTTGGCTGTAACAGGCTTCCGCTAACGAGGTCTCTTCTCATATTCGCCTTCCTCCTTAGCAGTAAGGGCCCTCTTCCCTGATGATCTTAAGGAGCGAGGCTTAGGAAGGGAAGATCCCTCGAGAACCTCTTTAGTAGCTTCTTCTTCAATAGGCCCAGCAGCGAGTAAATCCTGTAGGATCTCCTCAATTCCAACGCCTCTCGTTCGCAAGAAAGATACTCTTCTATTCCTAGTAAACGAGTTTGGGTAGAACGGATTCTCGATTTATATAACTCCTAAATTTTATTTATTTATGAAGCATAGAGGTCGTATTCTGGGATTCGAGAGACCTCATCAAACCAGTTGCAAAAATCTGCAACGGCGGAACAGCCGGGCGGTGAATTAGGTAAAGTGAAGTGCGCGTGGGTCCCTCCAGCAGAGAAAAAGTACCATGCACGAGCTCCTTCATACAAGTTCCCGACTTGAGCCAAGACTGGGTTGGGATTACCAACATAGAGTTGGTCATATCCAAATTGTCTGGCGAATCTAGAAGGCATGTAAGGCTCAATAATGCACTTCTCCCTCAAGTGATAGACCAGATAACCTAACCTAATCGTAAGAAGCCATCTAAAGGTGCCCTCTTCCAGAGAAGACGAGCCCTCAAAAAGTACGTCCATGAAGTGGGCATTCTCTTCATCAGCTCCATCAAAATTAGGAGTGCAATAGAAAATCCGGTAATTATCTTCTCGGGACAAGAGCTGTCGAGCCCTGACTATATATGAATTAGTCCACGTGGCAGACTCCAATCTCTGTACAGAGGGAGCATAAGCATCATCACCCTCAGATACTCCCTTCATCAATGAAGGACAATGCAATACAAACCAGGCTGCCAAATACATGTATGGCACTGGTATGCGTGGTTGAGAAACCTTCCTAGCTTTCTTCCCAACAGCCTTAATTCCTGGGGTGTCGAGAAGTTCGGAGGTCAACATCCGTAAGCCACTCTGTATACAGCTTACCATAGCAGTGAGGAGACTCACAGCTCTACCATGAGCTAGCAAAACAGCTGGATACACAACCTCAGCTAATATTGCCTCTACTGGTTTTGACGGCACTACACACCGTTTCAGCCAAATCATGAAAAAGCCTGCAAGAAGAGTCATGTCAGAAATAGGAACTGTGGCTTGGTGGTGGGAACTTTCGAATTCAACACCAGCCTCAAAATCATCCTCTGCATGTTCTGTCTTGAAGGTAGCATTGGAAGCCTTAATTCGAGTTTTGGCAGCCTCAAAATCATCCTCTGCATGTTCTGTCTTGAAGGTAGCATTGGAAGCCTTAATTCGAGTTTTGGCACCTTTAGGAGAAATGGTTGCCACGCGAGACACGGCTACATCCTTCCGGTTTAAGTTCTGGAAGAGGTATTCCGCCCACGTGGTATGCATAATGCCCCCTAAACGCATCCCAAACACTTGAGCACATATATGGAAGTGACACATCAACTCCCAGAAAGTAGCATAAACTTCGGGATGCGCCGCCCTTAACATGGAAAGCTCCTTTGTGGTAGGGATGAATTCTTCATAGGGCATTTTACCAAATGGCAGCCCCGAGACTGCTTGCATCTCATGAAGAGCAAAACCTAACTCCCCTATAGGTGTGAAGAATATACAGCTGTTCGGGTTATATTTCTCCAATATAGTGAAGAAATTGTGATAATTCTGCACAACCCCTGTAGGCATATAAAATTGCTTATAGGTCCCTTTTGCTCAGCTCGGCACAAACCGACGAACCAACGAGGCGACGAGATCGACGAATCGCATCAAGCGACGGAAGGCATCCATACGCGTGCGGAATCAAGCCAAGTGTTCGAAGAGTCAACGAGTCATCCAACCAAAGGCATACTCGGACGAATGACGATCGAATCAAGATCGGTTTCGGACTCCAACTCAGAAGCGGATTTACTGCCTAATCGGGATCCGGATTTACTGCCAAATCAGATCAACCAAATCAAAGACTAAGTTAATCAAATCACGGACAGAACCAAAGGCGGAAATCACCAAAACCACCACCTAGAGGGGTTCGGCCGAAGCCGAGCCAACTTCAGGTGGCTCCGCCCAAGCCGAGCCACCTCAAGGTGGCTCGGCCCAAACCGAGCCACCCTGGGGTGGCTCGGTGCCCTGCTGGAGTGGAGACTCGGAACTTAAAAAAGATTGAAACTTTGGGACTTCGGGGACTCACTCCTTCAGATCTGGTGCTCGGCGATCATCAAAGTCAAATAAGGCAGGTGTTCGAGAGGACCAGATCTCAGATCTACGCGTACGGACTCCGGATCTAGGCTTGGTCTTAGATCCCGAGACTTGGACGATTGTTTCCTTGGTGAAACAATCCTCCCCGGCTATTATTTCCTTGGTGAAATAATACCCGTCGTACTGCGTAGATCCGACCGGATCTAGATCTCGCGGTGGTCCACGGCAAACAACCCCGGCGCAGGCAAAGAACCCACCAAAGCGAGCGACCGCAAAACAGGAGCTGTGATTCGTTCGACAAACAAGGAAACAAAGTTGTAATTTTCATTTCTTTTCAATTTGATTTAGTTGTAACCGGATCTTATAAAAAGACCGGATCTTTGTAATCGATAAACTATTACAAGAGTGTACAATGGAATCATTAATGAAGAAAGCAACAGTTTTCCACGCGAACAACCCCCCGTCGAGTAGCTAACACGGGAACTGTGAGACCCGATCGAGCGAGTGGTTCCTTAAGCTCTTCAAGAACAAAGTCAACCATACGGGTCCACCAACCTCCTTCCCCAGAACAAACCCATCCTGGAGATTTGAACATCTAGGTAGAAAATTCACCACGAACCGCAATGAATTGGCGAATGAAGATATTCGCTGGACGCGACACCTCTAGAACGAGATCCTTCTTCTCAAATAAGCCGGGTCTCAACCCCTTGAGTTGTCCCCCGATTTGTGTACGAGATCGTCGACCAAATCCAAGCGACACGTTCTCTTTCTCCTTGACTATGTCGAAAGTTAAACCCCGGCGACAGCTCACATTCAAGAAGTAGAAAAGTGGATACATCCTCTTCATGCTTGGGAGGAAGAGGAAACGGTTATCGACTCTTCGCAGTAGCTATGAATCCTCCGCATGTATGAGATGGTCATCAATGGCTATACGATCTTCGAATATAAATGCTGGCTTGGGAAACAGAGCATGACTGACAGGAGTCTCCATGTCTAAATTAGTGATCAAAACCATGAGAGTAGAGCACCGTGAGAATTTAATCATGTCCGCTCTCTCCGAGTCAGGGAAAGTACACAGTTGAATTCTATTCTGAAGACTGAAGACTTCATTCGCGTCAGGACCGCCAATATATCCAAAATGATGCTCTTGTGAAAACGGCACGTTTGGAAGAAGCACTGCACAATCAAAAGCAAAAATTAGCAACTAAAAGCAAGTTGTTGACATAAATACAGAATTTGAAACACAAAAGGCCAGCCTCGTGTCAGAAATCTCAAACGCGAGAGTCGAACCTCGTGTTGAAAAACTCAAACGCGAGAGTCAACCTCGTGTAAAAAATCTTAAACGCGAGAGTCAAGCTCGTGTTGAAAAACTTAAACGCGAGAGTCAAAACCCACATGGAGTCCTAACTCCGTGTTTTCATTAAACAGAAACGAGTCATCTTCCTCGTTATCAAGAACCCATATAGGGTTTTCAAAGAACTTGCCAAGGCAAGTTGTTTCGATCATCACTTAACACGATAGGGGGGCCCCCGTGACTGCGACGGTGACGACGACGTTCCCACAGGAACAAGAACACCGCCGGCATCCTCAGCCAACGATGTTTCGGAAGTTGCTCCAGCAATTTTCTTGGAGCTAAAACCCACTCTTCACGGCGCCATCGACATAATCGATCAGAGGAAGCGTCGTTGATCAAAGGAGACGGAGTTTGTCGAAGATCTCGTCGAAATCAAATGAGAGTTCCCGTTCTTGGAAATAGCCAAAAATGGAAAGAGTCAAATGACTCTTGACATGACCACTCAGGTCTATTTATAATAGCCATCAAGTTGTTAAGATGGCACGAGATTCCAGGAGAATCCCAACCATTTTATCTTTTAAAACGCAATCTTTCGCGTTTTTAGATAAAGTCAGTTAAGACATTAATCCCAACGCGGAGTTCACACCCGCGTTCAAACGCTAGGCTCAGACCAGCGTTATGAAGGTTCTTAACCTCACGTTTAAGTACCTCAAATGCAAGAGTTATCTTAGCATTGTAACTTTTCCAAATGAAGAATCTACCCTTGATACTTATCCCCTAAATTCATGGATTCTTTTAACAGAGTGTTCTTAAAACTCTAAATTTCCTCGACATAATGTAAATACTCATCTGGATAATACTACACCTCAGATGATCATCACCCCACAGAGATTGAATTTAGTTATCATCATGATCAATATGACTACAATTCCTCTGTTAAGATCCATTTATCGATTCTCATCAATAGATCGATAAATCTCCAAAATCATCCAAATCCTGGTTAATTGGTCAATTCTCTTCAGCAGAGTATTAAACAACCAATTGACCTAATTCTTCTGAATCTTGTTCAAATCACAAGGGATACAATTCATCGCCCTAATGATAAAACACGTTAAAATCACACCTCTGACAAAACCAACTTATCGATTCTCGTCAATAGAGCGATAAGTCCTCAAAGTTGCCCTGATCACAATATTTAAGATGTCACGTTAAAAATCACACCTCTGACAAAACCAACTTATCGATTCTTGTCAATAGAGCGATAAGTCCTCAAAGTTGCCCTGATCGTAATATTTCTCCTGTCACGTTAAAAATCACACCTCTGACAAAATTAACTTATCGATTCTCGTCAATAGTGCGATAAGTCTGTAAAATTACTCCGATCGCAACATTCTTACAGTCCAACCCTCATACTTGAACCTTTTTCCTCAGTGGATTAAACTCTTTCCTAAATTATCCCTAGGAAAATTTGTGAGTTTCACTTTATGAGGAAATTCACGCCAGATTAAAATTACACTTCTGGGAAAATTTGTGAGTTTCACTTTATGAGGAAATTCACGCCAGATTAAAATTACACTTCTGGCATTTATAGTCTTCTTTCAGTGTTTAAAGCAAAAGCATAACACAGGAAGAATTCTATTAGTCAACCTTATTTTAGGAGAATAATAAAGTGTTTATTCTCAGCAGTTAGAAATTTTCTGGAGTTATCTTAAAGGATAATAAGGAGAATTTTCTAAATCAGATCTATCACGAAAATTTAAACTAAAAGGAAGTGATACAGAGCCGCTATTAAGAAAAAGAATAATACAAGGCCAAGTCAAAAGAAGCAAGTTGAGCTTTGGCATCAGAGAGCTTTTACTCATGATTGGCCTATACAACGGCTTCAGCCTTCCTCCGTAGCTCATCTTCAGTGGGTGCTACTTCAGCGGCTGCCTCCTTCTTCGCTCTTTCGTAATTCAAAAGAGTGTCCGCGTTTTTGGCCCCAAGTATATTAACAACGGCTTCTTCGCGAGAAAGCTGCGCCTTCAATCTCAGTACTTCTGCCTCAGCTTCGACAAGTTTTGTACGAATGAGGTCCAGAGAAGCAGTAGAGAGCTCCAGTTCTTTTTGTCTCAGATCGCTTTGCTCTCACAAGTGCATAACTTAAAGCTCTTTTTCAGCCAGACCCCACTCAATCGCCTAACGGCAAGTCACTTCCTCAACTTGGAGGTCAGCAAAAGTAGACACGATCTGTGTCTGAATGTCTGCATGGCTGAGGGCTTCTAAGTGTTTGAGGCAGGCTTCTAAGTGAGAAATGGCTTCCGAATAACGTTCAAAGCATTGGGCATTGCCCACACTTTTAACCCCATTTAAGCCTGCTTCTAAGAGAGACATAAAAGAATCAAAGTGGCTTCGACCAGCTGTGACAACTTCAATCACCTTCCTCACAAGACTGTTTAAATAACTCAGGGAAATATGGAAGAAGTCAGGAGCGTCCGTTGGACTAGAAAAAGTAATGGAAGACGACTCGACGACCCTGGAAGTGGACGTGTCAAAGTACGGACTAACAAGTGATCTGGGTGTAGAAGTCGCGGAGGCAACTGAAACATTCAATTGCGAAGGACTTGAAGTCAAAGCCATCATTGTCCTCGCCTGAGACGTGCTTGGTCCGGCCTCTGTTGGTGCAAGTGAAATCCTCATTAATGTTGCCGGTGAAGCAATTATCGTGGATGAACTAGGCGAAGGTTGCTCTTGCAAAGGAGCTGATACTTGCACAAGCTGCTGTTCTGGAGAAGGAGTCACAGTAATAGCCTCGGGCAATGTTGTCGGTGAAACAGCCGCTGTGGATGAGCCAGGCAAATGTTGCTCTTACAAAGGAGCTGACACCTGCACAAGCTGTTGATCCGTAGGAGGGGTAGTAGTGATAGTCCTGGGAGTTGGTGAACCAGCACGAAAAAAGGGTCGGAACGCGGAAAGAACATGCGAAAGAATTTGAAGAAAACTAGGCTTACCGAAAATGTGAAAAGGGGTATAACCAGATACTTTATCGGATGGGACCTTGGGAGCATCATCAAAAATGGTTATGTCATCCATAGAATTATGCTCTTCATCCTCCACGTCATCATCTGGCATGTTACCAACATCAGCATCCTCATCACCTCTACGTTCATCAGCTGCATCACCAATCGAGGAGCCTTCATAATCTTCTTGCTCCTCATCATCCTGTATAGCTGAAGATTCAGAAAGACTTGTGCCGGTAGCTGGTTTAGTCATGAGTCCTATTGTCGGACTAAGACCTGAACCACCAGCCAATGGCATTAGTGCTGAGGGAGGAGGTGATAGATTCATTTCATGGTCCTGGGGTTCTAACATAGGAACTTTAGAAGGGTCTGCCGTCAGAGCAGATTCTGCATCTGTAGCCTTTAATTCATTCTCTTCATCCTCGGAGGGATGATGAGAAGAAGCTTCGCTCGATAAAGCCGGGCCATGCAAGCGGAGCCCAGTTCTATAGGGCAGGCCTACAACTGAAGATTCATGTTGTTCTTCATCTTCAGCAGCTCTGATAGCGTCAGCCATCAACTTTGGTTTCTGCTGGTCTTTAGGAGGAGGAGACCCAACCATCAGCTTCCGGCGAGTCTGCTTATCATATTGACCAGTTTCATCCGCCGAAAGTTTTCTCTTCCCAGCTGCCCTTGCTGTGGGAGAATCTACCACCCGGGGTTCCTCCACTGGAGCAGGTTCAGCTGCTTGTTCCTCTCCTAGTTCAGCAGAAGAGTCCTCAATGGATAGAAATTCGTCGATTCCTCTCAGGTAGGATGTCTTTGTTCCCCTCCTTGAAGCATACATACGTCGAATATCTTTCAGACAAGATGTATTTAAGTTGTAATTGGGAGTCTAAGAAGCGGAAAAGTACCAGTTGCAGAAGCTCATGGAAGTGTAAGAATTAGGTGTTTTGTGGGGAAGCCTGAAGATGGCTTTGGTACAACCTGCCACGGAATAGTACCAAGCTCTGGCCCCTTCATATAAGTTGCTCACAACTGAGAGCTGAGGTCGAGGGTTCCCAACATACAGCTGATCATACCCAAATTGTCGAGGAAACCTATAGGGTTGGTAGGGCTCGACGAAACATTTGTCGCCTTGCCTGAAGGGCCTGATAGAAAGGAGCCAATGGAAGACACCCCCGTTTAGCTGGGTGAATCCGTTAGGCCCCGCCACATCCTGATATTCTGCCCCATAAACCCCGCCTTCAAAGTCGGGAAAACAACAGAAGATGTGGTAGTTGGTGTCTCTCGACAAAATCTGGCGAATCCTAACCATATAACTCCCCTCCCATTTTGCAGACTCTAATCGTTGCACAAACGGGATGAATGAGTCACCCGGAGGAGAGGCTGCACTCATTAGGGAAGGACAATGAAGCACAAACCAAGCCATCAGATAAGTGTAAGGCAGTGGTATCCGAGGATTGGGAGTCTTGAAAGTCTTGTTACCACCAGACTCCAGCTCCGTGACATCAATAAAATCCAAAGCCAATTCACGCAGCCCACTCTGTAAGTAACCCACCATAGCATAAAATAGATTTAATGGCCTCCCATGCGCCAAAAGAACAGCCAGGTAGATCACCTCAATAGCAAGAGCATTAATTGGCCTGGTAGGAACGACGCAACGCTTAAGCCACAACATCAGGAACCCAGCCAACAGCGCTGTGTTAGAAATTGGAATCAGAGCCTGATAGTGGAAACTTTCAAACTCCGTATAAGCCGAGAAAATATCTTCCTTGGCCTCATTGGTATAATGGGAGGTAGCAGCATCGATTCTGGCTTGAACCTCCTCTAAAGTACTTATGGGCAATCTGTGCTGGACCCTAGAGGGGGGGTGATTAGGGTCAAGAGGCTCTAATATGCGATAAAAATTAAACACAAGCAAACCACAAACTGGAAATGCAATCAAAGTAAGAGAGATAGAGTTAGGAATCGTTATCCTTGACGCGCGATGTGTTAACGAGGTTCGGCCCGCTGACCTACGTCCCCGCTCCCCACTCTCGAGGAGAAATCCACTACACACCCGGTTTGGAAGCCGGAACTTCGTCTACACAGTGATCCCACACGATCTCTCACTACACAGTTTGATCTCAACAGATCACACTCCCTCACAGTTGATCAACACAAGATCTCACTCACACAGCAGAAGAAAAATGCAAGACTCTCTCTTTACACAGCCCCTATGGCAAAGAGAAAGATTACTGAAGCTGGGAAGTGAATCACACACAAAAACCACAGAGAAAACAGATTTGAAAATTCTCTCAGGAAGACAGCACAGTCTCTCTGGTTTTTGCAAACGTTGGGGCAACTGAAGAAGAAGAGGTCTAAGGTTTAAATAGAAGAAATCAATTAATTTAAAAACAAAACCCAATCTTCTAAAATAAGAAAATAATCTCCTTTTCAAACCCTTAGCTCAGACTGTGCCAAACACGATTAAGTGTAAGCACAGTGTTCTAGGCAAATGACCGTTTTAAAAAAGTCGCAGCTGACCGAAGAGAATTTCGGTTGACCGAAGGAAATTCCGGTCGCCCAAAAAAATACGTCGGTCAACCGACCGAAAATTCGGTCGACCGCGAACAACTAAGAAAACCCAGAAAACAAGCAGAGCCATCATCGGTCGACCGACGCGGTCGACCGATAGAAAAAATAAGATTTCGGTCGACCGCACCGGTCGACCGACGACCTCTCTAGAAAATACTGATGAATGATCATATGTGCGATCGACCGGTCCGGTCGACCGCATTCTGATATATTGTAGAAAATGATTTTTGACTCAAATTAAAATATTTACAAAATATTTATTTGACCTCTGAAAATTATGAAACTTTGTAAAATGTTTTTAATACTAAAAACAAACTGTTTGGAAAAAGAATTTTGCAGATAAGTCCTCATACTTGTGATAAATAGTATTTTGTGAAAAACGCTTAAAAACATAAATATGAAAACGTGTGTGTGATTCCCAATAGCTTCAAGTAAAATCAGTAACTCTTTGCCTACATTCTAGCACTAGAAGAGAAAATAAAAAATAGCTAATATCCTCACATAGAATAAAGTTCTTGAGTCTTGATATAGCTTTAATTTTGATGAAGCTTCTATATGAATTTGTTGTTCTTGAAATAACATTGCTTCATCATTATGCCTCCTCCTCCTTTGGATATCATCGTTGTAGCATATGTTCCATCCATCCTCCGTAAATGGCACTAACAAGCTTGAAATGATTTTACTACATTTACACTCAATAAGCCATTAGTACCGATAATGGTGGTTGTAAGAACATCATCAAAACATAAGGGCTAACAATCTCCCCCTTTTTAATGATGACAACCAACCATTATAAGAGCAAAAATAAAATAGCTTATAGATAGGTGCTCCCCCTATCTATGAGCTCCCCCTTAGTATATGCAACAAATGAGGAGATGTCTCTCCCCCTTTGTCAACATCAAAAATGGGGTAAAGAGAAAATAAAATACAACTAAACAAGCACACAATGTAGAACTTTCACATAGTGCATAAGCCCAAACCATTTCTTATGCGACAAAAATCATCCTCTCCAAGAGGCTTAGTAAATATATCCGCTAGTTGAGATTTTGTGTCAACAAATACTAGGGATACATCTTGTCTCTCTACATGATCGCGTAAGAAATGATGGCGCACGTCAATATGCTTAGTTCTAGAATGCAAAACCGAATTTTTGGAAATATTTATGGCACTTGTGTTATCACAAAAGATTTTAATATTTTGAAAATTCAAATCATAGTCAACTAAACTTTGTTTCATCCATAAAACTTGAGCACAACATAAGCCGGCGGCAATGTATTCCGCTTCCGTAGTGGACAATGCAACACAATTTTGTTTCTTGGAAGCCCAAGAAACAAGGGAATTTCCTAAGAATTGGCATGTTCCACTAGTACTCTTGCGATCTACCTTACATCCGGCAAAGTCGGCATCACAAAAACCATATAAATCAAAAGAAGTGCTTCTGGGATAAAACAAGCCAAGATTAAAAGTACCATTAACATATTTAATGATCCTTTTAACCGCAATTAAATGAGATGCTTTAGGAGATGCTTGAAAACGTGCACATGCACACACACTAAACATAATATCGGGCCTACTAGCGGTAAGATAAAGAAGACTACCTATCATACCTCGGTATAGTTTTTGGTCCACATCTTCACCACTCTCATCCGCATCAAGCTTAACACTAGTACTCATGGGAGTAGGCGCATGCTTAGAATTCTCCAACTTGAATTTCTTCACCAATTCCTTCGCATACTTGCTTTGTGAAATGAAGATCCCATCCTTAGTTTGCTTGACTTGGAGCCCGAGAAAGAATGTAAGCTCTCCCATCATACTCATCTCAAAGTGATCCTGCATAACTTTAGAAAATTCCTTGCACAAGGATTCATTAGTAGCACCAAAAATAATGTCATCCACATATATTTGAACCAAAATGAAATCATTTTTCCTTTTTCTCACAAAAAGTGTGTTATCAATTGTTCCTTTTGAAAAACCATTTTCAATAAGAAAACTAGAGAGGCGAGCATACCAAGCCCTAGGAGCTTGTTTCAACCCATATAAAGCTTTTTGTACCCGGTAAACATGATTAGGAAAAGCATGATCTATAAAACCGGGGGGTTGCTCAACATACACTTCCTCTTCTATAAAACCATTTAAGAAAGCACTTTTGACATCCATTTGAAATAGTTTGAAATTTTTAAAACTAGCAAATGCCAAAAACATCCTAATAGATTCCAACCTTGCAACCGGTGCAAAGGTTTCATCATAGTCTATGCCCTCCTCTTGATTGTATCCTTGGGCAACCAAACGAGCTTTATTTCTAGTTACAATGCCATGTTCATCAAGTTTGTTTCTAAAAACCCATTTTGTACCAATAACACTAGCATTGTTAGGTCTAGGAACTAACTTCCAAACTTCATTTCTTTGAAAATTGTTTAATTCTTCATGCATAGCCAAAACCCAAAACTCATCATTTAAAGCATCATTAACCTTTTTAGGTTCTAGTTGAGATAGAAATGCAACATTACCACATTCACTCAAGGCTTTTGAGCGAGTTATAACTCCTTTTGAAGGGCTCCCAATGATTTGTTCCTTTGGATGGTTTGATGTGAATTTCCAAGCTTTTGGTGGGTCAACTTGTTCTTGAGCATTGGAGCTATCCACATCCTTTTGAGCTTCTATAGAGGGAGTATCTTTGATTTACAATAAGTCCAATCCTCCCTCAACATCATCATCATCATCTTTCCTAGGCAAAACAACTTGAGAACCAATATTAGTCTCATTAAAAGTAACGTTTATAGATTCTTCAACAACGAGGCTTCGTTTATTGAAGACCCTATAAGCCTTACTTCGAGGTGCATAACCCAAGAAAATACCAACATCAATTTTGGAATCAAACTTATCATGGTGATCTTTTATATTTAAAATGAAACATTTACAACCAAAAATACGAAAATAACCAATAAAAGGAGTTTTTCCATAAAAAAGTTCATATGGAGTTTTCTTAAGCTTTGGTCTAATCAAAACACGATTTAAAACATGGCAAGCCGTATTGACGGCTTCCGCCCAAAAATATTTTGGCAAATCAAAAGAATTAAGCATAGTGCGTGCCATCTCTTGTATGGTGCGATTTTTCCGTTCAACAACACCATTTTGTTGTGGTGTTCTAGGAGCGGAAAACATATGAGTTATACCATGATGAACACAAAAATCATAGAAAAATTCATTTTAAAATTCACCACCATGATCACTTCTTATTTTAACAATTTTCAAATCTTTTTCATTTTCAATTCTTTTAACATGATTAATAAATTCTTCAAAACAATCATTTTTATTAGCAAGAAATATTGTCCATGTAAAACGAGAAAAATCATCAATAATCACAAAAACATAGTGTTTGCCTCCAAGAGAGGTAACACGAATAGGACCAAACAAATCAAGATGAAGTAATTGCAAGGGTTTAGAAGTTGATACCTCATGGATGGATTTGAAAGAAGACTTTGTTTGTTTTGATGAAGTGCAAGCTAGGTAATCCTCTCACAAGATTTCTGTTAGACAATTTTGATATTAACTCCATATTTGCATGTCCAAGTCTTTTGTGCCAAATCCAAGGATTTTCATCAATAGCCGTAAGACACTTCACATCTTAATTTACTAATTCATTCATCTCAAAAATGTATACATTAGATTTGCGATTAGCAATAAAAACAATTTTTCCATTCATACTAATGATGCATTTATGCGGTTTAAATGAAATATCAAACACTTTATCACTTAATTGGCTAATGCTAAGAAGATTATGATTCAAACCATTTACTAAATAAACATCTTCTATAATGGGTGAGGGTTTCTTACCAATAGAACCGATACCAATGATTTTACCTTTCTCACTACCACCGAAGGAGACACTACCTCCTTCAATCCTTGATAGGGTTGCAAATAACTCTTTGTTGCCCGTCATATGATGTGAGCAACCACTATCAAGGTACCACATCTCCTTACGTCGTTGCCGTGACGTTCCCTACAAAAGAAGAAGATGAAGGTGTAGTAGCTTTAGGTACCCATGTCTTGGGTCCTTGGTGGTTAGTAGTCTTGGTACCTTTGGGTACCCATATCAAACCATAAAAATCTTGGTTGTCTTTAATTCTACAATGAGTAGAAATGTGTCCATGTCTCATACAATAGGTGCATACAAAATTCCTTTTGTATGTACGAATGTTAGAACCACGAAACCTATTTCTACCATGGTGATGAGCATGAGTGGGTCTAGTTCTATAACTCTCAATTTCCAATCTTTCAATTTTTGATCTTAATTGCTTATTTTCGAAATCGAGATCTCCTAGCAATTCATCTTTTAGAGCAAGAGAAGTTGTTAATTGCTCTAGCTTGATATCACAAGAAACATGCAACTTTTTAAAAGAAGAGTATTCTTTAAACATTCTTTTAAATTCAAAGTTCAACTCTTCTAAAGCCATAGCTATGTCACATTGCATATAGAAAGATTCACTTTCGGCCTCGAAAATTACCTCATGTTCATATGCCATGAAACAAACATTTGGGTCATGAAGAGCAAGTTTGGCTCCTTCTTCATCACTATCCGAATCACTTGGTTCGGATTCTTCCCATCCGGCATACATAGCCTTCTTCTTCTTGTACTTCATGTACTTTTCCTTGAGCTTGGGGCAATCCTTAGCGATGTGACCCGGTTCATTACACTCAAAACATTTATCTACACGAGAGGAAAACTTGTTGTTAGATCGAGGGTTAAATTTCTTGTTCATCTTTATAAATCTAGAGATTCTTCTAGAGATATGAGCCACTTCTCTAGAAAAATCGACTTCACTATCCGATGACGAAGATGAGTTGTCACTAGCTCCTTTGAGAGCTATGGTCTTCAACTTTGGTGACGGCTCCTCAACTTCACGTGATGGCACTTCCTCCTTCTCCTTCCCCTTGAGCTTCTTCTCATGCACTTTGAGCTTTCCGATGAGGCTATCAAGAGCTAAGGTAGTGAGGTCATGAGCTTCCTCAATGGCCGTAGCCTTGGGCTCCCATGCCGGAGTCAATGAGCGAAGTATCTTGTAGTTCATCTCTTGAATGGATAATTGCTTATCTAGACCATGTAATTCATTGATGATATTAGTAAAACGGGAAAACATAGCATCAATGGATTCATTAGGAAGCATTTTAAATAGCTCATAATCATGCATGAGTCCACTAATCTTAGATTCCTTAACTTGGGGTGTTCCTTCATGTGTGACACATAACTTTACCCAAATTTCGTATGCGGTTGCACACGTGGAAACTCTATTGTATTCATTGGGGGAAAGACTACAAAGTAAGGCGTTCATGGCCTTAACATTGAGATTAGCAAGGTGCCTTTCATCATCGGACATGTTCTCAACTTTGGACTTCTCTACATATTTCTTTTCTATGAGCTCTAGGATGTCAAGATCAATGCAACGGAGGTAAATTCTCATCCTAGCCTTCCAATAAGCAAAATTAGTCCCGGTGAAGAGTGGTGGTCTAGTGGTGGATTGTCCTTCTAACATATGCATATTCAAAGAAGCCTCCATTGGATCTTTTCTCTAAGGTTGTTAAACCAAAAACTGATATAGAGGCCAAAACTCTGATACCAATTGTTGGACCCTAGAGGGGGGGTGATTAGGGTCAAGAGGCTCTAATATGCAATAAAAATTAAACACAAGCAAACCACAAAACAGAAAAGCGATTAAAGTAGAAGAGATAGAGTTAGGAATCGTTATCCTTGATGCGCGATGTGTTAACGAGGTTCGGCCCGCTGACCTACGTCCCCGCTCCCCACTCTCGAGGAGAAATCCACTACACACCCGGTTTGGAAGCCGGAACTTCGTCTACACAGCGCACTCCCTCACAGTTGATCTACACAAGATCTCACTCACACAGCAGAAGAAAAATGCAAGACTCTCTCTTTACACAGCCCCTATGGCAAAGAGAAATATTACTGAAGCTGGGAAGTGAATCACACACAAAAACCACAGAGAAAACAGATTTGAAAATTCTCTCAGGAAGACAGCACAGTCTCTCTGGTTTTTGCAAACGTTGGGGGCAACTGAAGAAGAAGAGGTCTAGGGTTTAAATAGAAGAAATCAATTAATTTAAAAACAAAACCCAATCTTCTAAAATAGGAAAATAATCTCCTTTTCAGACCCTTAGCTCAGACTGTGCCAAACACGATTAAGTGTAAGCACAGTGTTCTAGGCAAATGACCGTTTTAAAAAAGTCGCAGCTGACCGAAGAGAATTTTGGTTGACCGAAGGAAATTCCGGTCGCCCAAAAAAATACGTCGGTCGACCGAAAATTCGGTCGACCGCGAACAACTAAGAAAACCCAGAAAACAAGCAGAGCCATCATCGGTCGACCGGTGCGGTCGACCGATAGAAAAAATGAGATTTCGGTGAGACTGAAATACTTTGGAGGGGGTATCTGTAGGCGTATAAAATTGCCTATAGGTCCCTTGAGTAGCTCGACGACGCCGATTCAACAAAAGGACCATCGGGCGACGTATCCAAGCGCAAGACCGTGCCCACCAACGCCGAAGCCAAGCTATACGCGATGGAGCAGGTTAACGAGGCGACGAAGTCAACAAATCGCACTCAAGTATCGGAATGCATCCACTCGCATGCGGAATCCAACCAACGGTTTCGGGGAATCACCGAGTCATCCAAACAAGAGCGAACTCGGATGAATCACGATCGAATCAAGATCAATTCCGGAACCCGACTTACTGCCAAATCTGGAATCAAGTCAACGAGTCGTTTCCAGGTCAATCAACCACACAACAGAAACACAACCGAATCAAGTCCAGATCAACAACGAAGCACAGAACCGGACAACGGAAAATGACGGAACGAACAACACCCGGAGGGGCTCGGCCGAAACCGAGCCACCTCAGGGTGGCTCGGCAGCCGAGCCACCCCC
>NC_033795.1:32856565-32863190 GCF_001876935.1 Asparagus officinalis
GCCACCTCAGGGTGGCTCGGCATGAGCCGAGCCACCTTGAGGTGGCTCGGCCCAGTGCCGGCCACCCAGAGGTGGCCGACACTGTTCCGTGCGCGGGCACAGTAAAGGGTGCCTATAAATAGGCCACTTGGTTCATTTGTTCAAGGGTTGGAAATTTTGGAGGCGAAGCTCTGTCGGATTCAAGACTCGAAACTTAGAAAAGATTGGAGCTTTGGGACTTCGGGGACTCACTCTTCCAGATCTGGTGCTCAGCGATCGTCAACGCCAAAAAAGGCAGGTGTTCGAGAGGACCGGATCTCAGATCTACGCAGACGTACTCCGGATCTAAGCTTGGTCTTAGATCCCGAGACTTGGACGATTGTTTCCTTGGTGAATCAATCCTCCCCGGCTATTATTTCCTTCGTGGAATAATACCCGTCGTGCTGCTTAGATCTGATCGGATCTAGATCTCGCGGTGGTCCACGGATAAACCCCGGCGCAGGCAAAGAACCCACACAAAGCAAGAGACCGCAAAACAGGATCTTGCGATTCGTTCGATACAAAAGGAGAAAGTTGTAATTTTCTTTATTTCTTGTGTTATTTGATTTTCGTTGTAACCGGATCTAAAAAAAGACCGGATCTTTGTAATCGATAAACTATTACAAGAATTTGCAATGAAATCAATGATGAAGAAAATAACGATTTTTCCCGCGAACATTCTGGCGACCACAGTGGGAGCCACCGATCTCGCCGACGAGATCGGAGCGTCGCAGCCGCGGATCTCAATCCCGGTCGTGGAGGAGGTCGAATACGAGTTCGACCAACAGAAGTTCGAGGAATACTTGTCGTCCTCGTCCGGATCAACCTCCCCCCGCAAGTCCAAGAAATCCCAGAAGTTCTCCTCCAGGAGAAAGGTTCGTTGGTATGAAGAAGTCGAAGCCACCAACGAAGATCTCGCCCCGTTTGATGCCAAAGTCGCATCGGGTGAGATTCCTCCAGTTTCCAACCAGGTCAGATCTGCTCTGGCCAACTCTTCTGCCACAGAGGGCGTGGTGACTCTCTCGAAGAGAGCCCGCCAAAGGCAACGTCAACGCCTTGCGAAACGATTCGCAAAGGCCATGGAGTCAGTTGACGGGATCCGCTACAACGTGGATCTGAAGAACAAAAGAGGCAAGCAGCCTCAACAATCAACGAATGGTGGTTCCTCCAATCCGCCAACAATGGAATGGGTCCGTGTCAAACGGAATCGTTCGACGCTGGAAGAACGCATCCGCAAACGCCGCGCACTATCAGCGCAGGCACGGGTTCAAGCTGAAGAAGCCCGTAGAAAGTTGCAAAGAGAGGTAGCCAAGAAGCCGCCACCAACTCGCAAAGTTTGGAGGCCGAAGTCTGAAGCGGCGGTTCAGACCAAAAAGCAGCAACTGCAGCCTCCAACCAAAATTCAACCTCCGGCGAACCAAGCTAAGTCGCCGAGAGTTCCCATAGCTACTCCGGGAGATCATGCAGAATCCTCCCGAAGGAGAAAGCCAGTCTTGGAGCGCCTCGGTCCAATTCCCGACGAGAGAGGCAAAGCTCCAGTTCACGAGCGTTTGGGCCCGATGAAGAAGCCCAGAACGACTCAACACGCTGGGGGTCGCCGTCACCTCCAGTATAACAAAGAACTCAAGGCAGCTGCGCTCACCAACTTGCGCATCGAAGTCCAAGAGCACGCTGAAGACTCGCGCCCACAAAGGCACGTTTCGAGGCGTGTAACTTTTGAAAACCCAAAGAAGGCAATCCAACCTCAGATGGAAACATTATCATCTGATAGTGATAGTGTTATACCTGAGAAGTCGTGCCCGCACACGATAGGTTACTCCGACTGTCAAAATGACGAGTTGTACTATCGTGCTGGGGGTACGAATAGAACCAGGAAGAGGAGTCCCCGAGAACAGAAAACTCAATGCCCCTGTTCCAAACTCATTCGGGCGGTATTGTCTGAATGCAACTGCATCAAGGCGGTCCCCGAAAGAGTTTCAGTTTTTGAAAGACTCAGTGCGGAGACGCCAAAACCCAGGCCTAGGCGTTTTCAACGAAGAAGAAGGATGATTGAAGACGGAGAATTTCCGAGGGTCACCACCAACATGACCAGCAAGGGGACATCGGCACTTTGGACAAGAGTACCTTCAGAAGGTGAAGAGTCGGATACCTGCTCCGCAGTCGCATCAGATAATACAGTGTCCAGTGAGGGGGAACCCCGCGAGTCACTGATGATAAGCGCGGAACAAGTGGCCAAGATGCTCGAAGATGCCATAGCCAAACAACAGGAAGCTCCGCAGTCGCATCAGATAATACAGTGTCCAGTGAGGGGGAACCCCACGAGTCACTGATGATAAGCGTGGAACAAGTGGCCAAGATGCTCGAAGATGCCATAGCCAAACAACAGGAAAGCTTTAAGTTCGAGATGCAAATGGCCATGCAGACTATGAGAGAAATGCATGAGCAACAAATGCAGGCACTGACGAACCAGCGAGGTGAACCAAGCCGCCGTAACCAGATTGTTCAGGAAGAGGAGCACACGGATAGGGATGAAGCTCAAAATGCCAATAACCCTCCCGTCAATGCAGGGGGTGGTAACGAGGATGCCAACGAAGATACAAGTGAAGACTTGAAGATCAAAGATCTCGAGAGCAAAATCAACACATTGATCTCCGCTCAAGAGACGAAGAAAACAGGCATTCCCTGTCCATACCCAAGAGAGTGGGAATCGATCCCATATCCGGCGAAGTTCAATCTAATCAACTTCACGCCGTTCGATGGGAAGGGTTCCCCCACTCAGCATTTGATTTATTTCAAATCGCACCTGGGTATTATTTCCGGCAATGAGCCTCTGATGGTGCGGTCATTCGTCGGCACTCTTCACGGAGCCGCCTTCGATTGGTATCGCCGCCTCAAGCCAAGTAGCGTGAACAGCTGGGACGATATGGAGACCATGTTCCTCGCCAACTTCTTCGACGACGACACCGAGATATCTATCGGATCATTGCTCGATGAGAAGCAGAAGGACGGGGAGTTAGTCGACACCTTCGTCAAAAGGTTCCGGAACAAAGCGATCTAACTTCTTCGACGCCGACACCGAGGTATCTATCGGATCGTTGCTCGATGAGAAGCAGAAGGACGGAGAGTTAGTCGACACCTTCGTCAAAAGGTTCCGTAACAAAGCGATGAACTGCCGGGACCCAATCACCGAGGAGTTCGTTCTCCAGACATCTGTCCTTAGACGTATTGGAAGCAATGGGGACAGCACCGTCTGACACTTGGAAGGATCTGAAGGTCCGAGGGGAGCAGGCTGAGCGATTCCTTAGAAGGAAGAAGGCCGAGAGGAACCAACCGACGGTTAACCCGCTGGACTCAAACTTCGCCTCTCGTGGTAAGGGCAAAACACCTGCAGCTACTGGTGGTGCTAATCAAGCGTCACAACAGCAATCCCGAAGGCAGCAAAAGTCTCGAAGGCAGCAAAAGACTTCGGGTCCAAGACTCCAAAAAGAGTACTCTTTCAAGGACGAAGACGTTCCAGCCATCTTCGAATCCCTCCTTGAAGGTAACAAGATCAAGCTACCACCTATCACAAATCAGGAGGAAGCTGACAACACTACGGACCCAAAGTACTGTGCATACCACAGGAGGGTCGTTCATCCCACCAAGGATTGCTTTGCTCTCAAGAATAGCATTCAGACCTTGGTTGAAGCCGGCGTCATAACGCTAAGGTAAGCCAATTGAGAACGGCAAAACTCCAAAGAGTATACGAGCAAGACTCCGACAAGTATAAGAGTATAAACTGCTTCTCAAAACTCCAAAGAGTATACGAGTATAAACTGTTTCTCAATCCTCCGACCGGTATAAGAGGTTAAACTACTCCCTGATACTCCAATAGGTATATGAGTCTAAACTGTTTCCCCACTTTTGACGGGAAGTTCCTGGAGAATATTAAGCTAATATTCTTAAGGATAACCCGGTTAGTTAACTGATAATAATGTCCGAACCAGTTCCGCAGACGAAACTGGGGGTGGACGATTTATGTAACGGGAAGTTCCCAAAACCACAGCAATGTAATGAATAAGAACTCCCATTCTCACCATGTCTATGCACTCAACACTCTCTCTGTTAGAGTCTGGACATAAAATTCCCAATTGGTCAAACCTTCCTACAGTTAGGACCACAACCAAAACCTCCTCTCGATTCCTCCAATGAACGAGAGGTCCACTTTCAAATCGAGTGATCAAACCTTCCTACAGTTAGGGTCACCTCAAACTCCTGTTTGGCCAAACCTTCCTACAGTTAGGGTCAAAACCATAATTCACTCTCGATAAAAGAGAAATTCATCTTTAGTTCGGTAATCAAACCTTCCGACAGTTAGGGTTATCCGAATCTTTTCGATTCTCGGAGTGGAGATCCCACTCTCAGTTTCACCTTTCCGGATTCTGGGGGTGGAGATCCCACCTCGAGTCTCCTTTCCAGTTGAAGATAGAATATAAAATTCTTCTTCTTCATTGTCGGGAGATAGAATATAAAATTCTTCCTCTCCCATTTCGGGTTCGTCTTTGCCCCAAGAGAAGACACCACCTTTTTCAAATCCCAAAATCTGTGCCTCACAGGTACAGGGAATTTTATCCCGAATCCTAAGTAGGGATAAGTCAACGCCTAACACGCGTTGCCGGTTTAGTCTTGTTCCGTAGAAAAAAGACACCAGAGCTCGATTCTGGGGTATTCTATCCTGAAACCTAAGCAAGGATAAGTCTGCGCCTAACCCGCGCTGCCGGTTAGTTCTTAACCGTTGAAAAGAACATCCGTCCACATATTCAACATTGTGGCAGGTTGTTATTAATAACACCAAAATCCATGCCTTACACGCATGGGGAATTTCATCCTGAATCCTAAGAAAGGATATGCCGACGCCTAACACGCGTCGCCGGTTTAGTCTTTTACCGATTGAAAAAGACACCAGAATACCAGTCTGGGGTATTTTTATCCCGAAGCCTAAGTAGGGATAAGTCAACGTCTAATACACGTTGCCGGGTAGCCTATTCCCGTAACAATGGCGAAGCCTATGTATTCAACATCATAGCACAAAGTCTCAGAGAATTCACTCTCTTAGCACAACGTTACATGCGGAACGGATTTAGACAATCCGCATGCTAGCCCGACTCAAACGGTAGTCGGTAAAGGCTAATCAAACCCGTTGAAGGCTGGGGGTTAGCCAAAAACCCTAAAGTCAACGCCTAACACGCGTCGCCGGGTAGTCTATTCCCGTGAGAAAGACGAAGTCTACGTATTCAATATCGTAGCACTAAAAGGGTTAACTCTTTTAGCTTAACGTCACATGCGGAACGGACTTGAACAATCCGCATGCTAGCCCGACTCAAACGGTAGTCGGTAAAGGCTCATCAAACCCGTTAATGGCTGAGGGGTTGCCAAAAATCCTATAAGTACGAGAGTCACTGACGCATCAGCTCCATTAGTTGGTCTCGTGACTTGAGCATCCAACGACGTTCGAAACCCTAAGGTCAACGCCGGACAACGCGTAACCCTAGGTCAACGCCAGTCAACGCGTTGCGAGCAAAAATTCAACGTACGACGTTCGAAACCCTAGGGTCCTATCAATGCGTTGCAATGAAAGAACTAATACTCCGAAAAGTATACGAGTATAAACTGCTTCTTAATACTCCGAAAAGTATACGAGTATAAACTGCTTCTTAATACTCCGAAAAGTATACGAGCATAAAACTGCTTCTTAATACTCCGAAAAGTATACGAGTATAAACTGCTTCTTAACACTCCGAAAAGTATACGAGTATAAACTGCTTCTTAAACACTCCGAAAAGTATACGAGTATAAACTGCTTCTTAATACTCCGAAAACGCCAACAATCGATGGTCAGCTAAAGATTAGAAAATCAGGAATCGACTTCAAGTTTAAAATTCCGACAACGGTCAGACAATAAATGCAGCACCGAAACTCTTTCAGACATTCGACAAAGCACCGAATAGCCTGGAGAATTGAAGGAATCAAGAACGGAAGTCATTCCAAGGTCCCATTACACCGACTGAAGGTTGGGATAATCATATCCAAAGTATTCCAGACTCTTCTATAAAAGAACGAGACTGAAATACTTTGGAGGGGGTATCTGTAGGCGTATAAAATTGCCTATAGGTCCCTTGAGTAGCTCGACGACGCCGATTCAACAAAAGGACCATCGGGCGACGTATCCAAGCAAGACCGTTAGCCCGCCAACGCCGAAGCCAAGCTATACGCGATGGAGCAGGTTAACGAGGCGACGAAGTCAACAAATCGCACTCAAGTATCGGAATGCATCCACTCGCATGCGGAATCCAACCAACGGTTTCGGGGAATCACCGAGTCATCCAAACAAGAGCGAACTCGGATGAATCACGATCGAATCAAGATCAATTCCGGAACCCGACTTACTGCCAAATCTGGAATCAAGTCAACGAGTCGTTTCCAGGTCAATCAACCACACAACAGAAACACAACCGAATCAAGTCCAGATCAACAACGAAGCACAGAACCGGACAACGGAAAATGACGGAACGAACAACACCCGGAGGGGCTCGGCCGAAACCGAGCCACCTCAAGGTGGCTCGGCCCA
>NC_033795.1:32863200-32865668 GCF_001876935.1 Asparagus officinalis
GCCGAGCCACCCTGAGGTGGCTCGGCCCAGTGCCGGCCACCCAGAGGTGGCCGACACTGTTCCGTGCGCGGGCACAGTAAAGGGTGCCTATAAATAGGCCACTTGGTTCATTTGTTCAGAGGTTGGAAATTTTGGAGGCGAAGCTCTGCCGGATTCAAGACTCGAAACTTAAAAAAGATTGGAGCTTTGGGACTTCGGGGACTCACTCTTCCAGATCTGGTGCTCAGCGATCGTCAACGCCAAAAAAGGCAGGTGTTCGAGAGGACCGGATCTCAGATCTACGCAGACGTGCTCCGGATCTAAGCTTGGTCTTAGATCCTGAGACTTGGACGGTTGTTTCCTTGGTGAACCAATCCTCCCCGGCTATTATTTCCTTGGTGAAATAATACCCGTCGTACTGCTTAGATCTGATCGGATCTAGATCTCGCGGTGGTCCACGGATAAACCCCGGTGCAGGCAAAGAACCCACACAAAGCAAGAGACCGCAAAACAGGAGCTCGTGATTCGTTCGACACTGGAGTCCAGTAACGAACGAATTTTCCCGCGAACAACCGGTCCGGTCGACCGCATTCTGATATATTGCAGAAAATGATTTTTGACTCAACTTAAAATATTTGCAAAATATTTATTTGACCTCTAAAAATTATGAAACTTTGTAAAATGTTTTTAATACTAAAAAAAACTATTTGGAAAAAGAATTTTGCAGATAGGTCCTCATACTTGTGATAAATAGTATTTTGTGAAAAATGCTTAAAAAACATAAATATGAAAACGTGTGTGTGATTCCCAATAGCTTCAAGTAAAATCAGTAACTCTTTGCCTACATTCTAGCACTAGAGAGAAAATAAAAAAATAGCTAATATCCTCACATAGAATAAAGTTCTTGAGTCTTGATATAGCTTTAATTTTGATGAAGCTTCTATATGAATTTGTTGTTCTTGGAATAACATTGCTTCATCATTATGCCTCATCCTCCTTTGGATATCATCGTTGTAGCATATGTTCCATCCATCCTCCATAAATGGCACTAACAAGCTTGATAAATGAATTTACTATATTTGCACTCAATAAGCCATTAGTACCGTTAATGGTGGTTGTAAAACATCATCAAAACATAAGGGCTAACAATCTGGTCACCGAAGCTCCTTTATTGGTCAGGTTCTAAAATAAATACTCCGCCCAAGACACTTGTTTGACACCACCTCCTCAAGCCCCTATCTGCTGCATGCAGATGTGGAAGTGACACATGACTTCCCAAAGAGTAGAATAAATTTCGGGGCTCGATTTTCTCAAAATTTTAAGTTCCGCTGATCCGAGAACATATTCTTCTTACGGCAGGTCCCCGAGAAGATGACCCAAGACGTGGTGCATCTCGTGATGAGCAAAGTCTAACTCTCCCACCGGGGTGAATAGAGTACAGGTCTCGGGGTTGTACCTCTCTAATATAGAGAAGAAATGAAAGTGGTTCTGAATGATCCCGAATTTAGTAGCCCGCACGGGAATCTCTAGGCCAGCTTGGATGAGAGGCGTTGTCAGTTCCTCCAAAACAAATTTGGTCATCCGGGTCCACCACCCTGTCACCGGAGAATGAACCCAGCCAGGAGTTCTAAACTCTTGCGCGGGAAACTCTACTTTCTTTGCCATAAACTTCTTGATAAAGCTGTTCCCGGGCTAGCCACTTCACCAACAGGGTACTCTTTGGTGAACAAGCCTGGGCGTAGGGCTGCCACCTATCTGTTGTAACTAACCGTGTGGACCCCTTGAAAAGTTAGGCTTCCGAGAACAACTCCATCCTGATCCTTAATGAGGTTCCAATCCATACGCCTTGGGATGGAAGCACACTGAAAGTACGATATGGGGAACATCCTCTCCATATTAGGCAAGAAAAGGTTGTGGACTCCAACTTTCCCCATCATAAGCAACGCCTGCCTCAAAGTCAACGAAATCCCCGAAGAGGAATCCAGGTTTGACTATCGGCTTACGGCTCAGGTTCTCAAGTCTAGCGTCTATAACAAATATCCTAAGAGTTTCGGGAGAAGCTTGAGTGATTAGTTCCACACGGCTCTTCTCCGTAATTCGGAAAACCGGGAGTTCTCGGCGCAAGTTGAATGTCATGTTCAAATCCACGCCACCTTCATGACCAAAATGATGGCGTAAAGGGAGAGGCACACTGGTGTGACGCACTGCAAAAATAAAGAAAAAAGTTAGACAATGCAAAGGTAATCAAACGCGGAGATCAAGCCTCGCGTCAAAAATCTTAGACGCGGAGATCGAGCCTCGCGTCAAAATTCTTAGATGCGGAGATCGAGTCTCGCATCAAAAATCTTAGACGTGGAGATCAAGCCTCGCGTCAAAAATCATAGATGCGGAGATCGAACTCCATGTCGAAAATACTAAACGACAGAGTCCAGCTCCGCGTTATCGAAATGAGTTTCCTCGTTGATTCAAAAATAGGAACTCGCCATAGT
>NC_033795.1:32865678-32873178 GCF_001876935.1 Asparagus officinalis
GTGAGTTTAACAGCCACAAAAGGTCATGCTCACCACCGATTAGAGGGAGTTGAGGTGGCGGCACGCTCGCCTGAGTCACAGCAGCACTAGCCGACGCAGGTGCCGACGAACCCTGAGCTAAGGTGACGTCAGATTTGGGGGGTCGAGAGACTGTCTTCTTCTTGGGCGCCATTGATTTCAGTCGAAGGAGAAGGAGAGTTGCTGCCGCCAGAGATGAGAATGAAAGTTTTCGTTAAAGTTTCAAGAAGAGTCGAATGACTCTTGATTTGACCCTTAGCCGTCTATTTATAGACAACTATGAGCTGTCAAATCGGGATGGGATTCTAGGCTAGAATCCCACCCAAACTCGATCTTAGCGTTCGAGTTGGTTGAACTTCCAAACGCGAGGCTCACCCACGTGTTCAAATTCACAAACATGCGGAATTCAACCACGCGTTCCAATCATGTGGAATCCATCTATGCATTTGGACCGCTACAATAACAGCATCTCGACTACTAAGGCTATGGCCCACCCCCAGATAAATAAAAGAAGAGCTAACAGTGACCATCAAGGTGACCAAAGCCGAGAAGAAACAGACGACTCCGCTGGGAAGTCTAGTGGATGAGTACAGATAGATTACAATCAATAACATTAAAATCATCTGGCTCGATCCGACGTACAACTTATTCTTCTAAGTGGCTTAACATTCCCACCAAGGTTAATGAAGCCAGGAGCTACGCATAATTCATTCTTCTGAATGGCTTAACATCCCAACCAAGACTGATGATGATATTGCTAAAATTGTCACCACAAATTGAGCTGATCGAGAAAGGAGATAAAGTGGATTCCTCTGAGGCTGCCCTCCTGACTAAACTTAGGATGAAGCCCCTCTCATGTGGGCTTGCGATTCTCTCTGTCTAGGACAATGGATTTGTCTTAAGCCCAGAGGTGCCCAACCTCATGGAGGATGACCTCGTTGACAAGCTTGCAGCTGGTGTTTCTATGGTTGCTTCGTTGTCCTTGACTCTCTCTTACCCAACTCTTGTAGCGGTGCCTCACATGTTTGTCAATGCCTACAAGAACGTCCTTGTTGTTGCTGTTGACACTAAATACACCTTCCCACGGGATGAGAGGGTGAAGGAGTATCTAAAGGATCCAAGCAAGTTTGCTGTTGCTGTTATCTCTGTTGCATCTGCTGAGAATGCTGCTGCTCCTGCTTCTAAGGAAGAAGAGAATAAGGACGAGCCTGTCGATGAGTCTGACGATGACTTGGGATTTAGTTTGTTTGACTAAGTTCATTGTCATCAAGACTCAAAAGTTATGTTGTTTGGTTTGAGGTAACATAATTTCAACATTACAACAACCAGGTTCGTGACATCTTCAAATCAGACGTAGTGAACAATCAATCCACTAAATTTTGTGATCCAAAGTATTCCAAAAATTCATCCCAGTCAACCGCAAACTTTCGAAAACTTTGGAGGGGGTTCTGTAGGCCGTCTAAAAATCACAATGGATAGCTGATCCTCATCAAGCTCCAACAATGAAAGTCACAATCAGATGACTTTCTTGTTACCAAAGGAAAGCTGTAATCAAAGGATTTCCCTATGGATCAAGAAGAGATTACAAGGCAATGATTCCTTCAAATCAAGAAGCAGAATTCGTCCTTACAATCGAAACACAAGTAATTTCCAAATCACTGCATCCGCGGCTCTACAATCGTTACAAACACAGCCTCATATCTGAGATGATTGATCTTGATGGCTGTGACAACAACATAACTAATATTATATTAGCAACTATTAGAGGTGCAGATAAGCAGTATAATGATTTCAGAAATAAAAGGTTGGACTTAGTTGGTGAGTTGTTTGGTAGAGAGCTGTGGGCAAATATTCGTGTAGGCTGTCTAAAAGTCACAATGGATAGCTGGTCCCCATCAAGTTCCAACAATGAAAGCAACAATCAGATAGCTTTCATGCCAACAAACGAAAGCTGCAAATGGAGGACTTTTCACATAGAGCGAGAAGAGTTGCAATTCAACGATACTTTCGACAACTGATGAAAACACTATTCAGCAGACTTTCACACCCCACAACAGCTAATGCAAGGATTACTGAACAATGGTTCTTGCAACGCTCTACAGAAGAAGTTACAAATCAACTAGCTCCTTCTAAAATGCGGAACTCATCTTCACGTTACAATTCAGGAAATACAGGCGACCCCCATGTTTCCAAGCTGTAACAAGCAAAACGCGAGCGACCCTCGCGTTCTTGACGTTCAGTCAACACCCAGCCTCGCGTCTCAATTCCAAGACGCGAAGTTAGGGTTCTGAACACCAAATTGGGCGTTTGACTCATTCAAATATGAGTCGAACGGTTTCAGAACCGTTTTCCCCACGATCTGAGGAAATAACGCCCACTTAGGAGTGGATTTAGAGGGCAGTTATAACCTCTTATCCACCTATAAAATCTCAACAAACCCATTGGAGTAAGGGTTGGATTTTTAGCATCTAAACCGCACAAGGAGGTTGGGGGCTTGCGATTTTTCTCTTAAGATAGCAGAGGCAAACTCTTCGAAGCATAAGACTTAAATCAGATTCGAAGATCAAATCTCGAAGGATCCTTCAGCAACAGAAAATATGCTTGGCCATTAACCGAATTTTCGGTTCTAACAACTCTTTTCACAGAGTTCTAACTCGTTCTGAGTTCTAAAACTCGTTAAGAGTTATTCATCAAACTTTCTACAGAAGTTCATCATTCCCACAAGATAAAAGACGTTCGGATCGTCAACGGAGAGCAAATTCGACATGAGCAATCGAAGGAGGCATTCCATTGCTACCAAGAAGAACCCAGTTTTAAACAAATGGGAGAATCAAATTCATTCTCCTCTCTTTTATAATCGGAATCCAAATTGTAATCGATTTTGAAGGAATACAAATCAAATTTTCTTTCATTTCTTTTACATCAAATTTTCCACAAACAACCATCATGCTATATTTTCATATTAACTCGCTACACTTTCATAATATCACACAATGCTTTCATAATAGCCCGCTATACTCTCATAATATCACGCTATACTTTCATATTATCTCGTTATATTTTTATAGTAACCCAGTATACTTTCACAGTATCAAGATATACTTTTATATTAACCCATTTTACTTTCATAATATCATGATACACTTTTATAATAACCCGTTATACTTTCATAATATCGTACTATACTTTCATATTATCCTACTATACATTCATAATACACTATACTTTTGGAATAACCCGCTTGTAGGCAATAAAAATTACCTTTAAATCCTTATCAGAGAAGTTCAGAACAAAATTGCTAAAACCTCGCCCGAAATAGCAAAAAGGGGAAAAACACTGATAAAAAGGGAAAAACACAGATATCTCCCAAATCGTAAGGAATTTGGCAAAACGGAGGAAGCGAACCAAAGCCTTCGGCTGGGTTTGGATGGCTCCGTCTCGTCAAGATAGGTGATTTTCATATATAATTCGTCCAATTCAGAATTACGGTTTGAAAGTTACGGCCTATTCTTCGATCCATGCTCAGGAGCTCGCCTAACGGCTTGAAGCTCGCTTGCAGACCCAGGTCCGCCTGTAGTCCCCAGCTCGCCTAAAGGCTAGAGCTCGCCTAACAGCTTGAAGTTCTCCTGCACACGAGCTCGCCTGATAGCATTGAAGCTCTCCCGAACGAGGTTCGTCTATATAGGCTCGCATGCATACCGCAGCCTGTCAAGTTCGTCTGCACGAGCAAGCTCGCCTACAGACCCAGCTCGCCTGCTAGCTCGCCTGCAGACCCTGGTCCGCCTGTAGTCCCAAGCTCGCCTGTGTTCGTGGGAAAAATTGCTTTCATTGAAGTCATTGTTCTCTTCAGCAACAGTTTATCGGTTACAAAAGATCCGGTCTTTTTATAAGATCCAGTTACAACAAAATCAAAGAAAAAGAGAAAATTACAACTTTCCTTCTTTCGAACAAATCGCAAGATCCTGTTTTGCGGTCTCTTGCTTGTGTGGGTTCTTCGCCTGCGCCGGGGTTAATCTGTGGACCACCGCGCGATCTTGATCTGGTCGGATCTACACGATATGACGGGTGTTATTTCACGAAGGAAATAACAGCCGAGGGGATTATTTCACCAAGGAAATAATAGCCCTAAGTAATTGAAATCGACCAAGCGAAATCGATACTCTTCTCGGGATCAAAAACCAAGTTTTGATCCGGAGGATGACCGTGTAGATCTCAGATCTGATCACTCTCGAACTCCTACCTTGTTTGACGTGGACGATCGCCGAGAACCAGATCTAAAAAGTTTGAGTCTTCAAAGCTTCAAAAACTCTGAAGTTCAGTTCTCAATCCGGCAGAGTTTCCTCCCAAAAGTTCCAAGTCCTTCAAACAATGAGCCTAGGGGTCTATTTATAGGCTCCTCAAACCAGATCTGGGCTCAGATCTGAGCCCAGATCTGGTGGCTCGGCCCAGGTGGCTCGGCCACCTAGGTGGCTCGGCCACCGAGCCACCATTTGCGTGGCTCGGTTTTGGCCAAGCAACCAAGTGGTGGCTCGTTTTGGCCGAGCCACCAAGTGGTGGCTCGGCCATCGAGCCACCCAGAGGTGGCTCGGTCAAGGCCGAACCCTCCCCGGTGTTTGATTTTGTGTCGTTTTTCAGTTTCGCGGTTTATCCGAACTTTATTGTTGATCTGGACTCTGATTTGGCAGTTTGAATCCTAATTTGATAGTAAATCCGCTTTGGTGTTGTGGTTTGATGATCATGCTTGGATATATCGCCCGATGGTTCGTCGGTTTGTCGAATCACCATGCCGAGCTGTGTTAAGGGACCTATAAGCAATTTTATACACCTACAGATACCCCCTCCAAAGTATTTCAGCTGTGTTAAGGGACCTATAAGCAATTTTATACACCTACAGATACCCCCTCCAAAGTATTTCAGTCTCATTCTTTTATAGAAGAGTCTGGAATACTTTGGATATGATTGTCCCAACCTTCAGACGATGTAGCGGGACCTTGGAATGGCTTCTGTTCTTGATTCTTTTAATCCTCCAGGCTATTCGGTGCTTTGTCAAATGTCTGCAAGGGTTTCGGTGCTACATTTATTGTCTGACCGTTGTCGGAATTTTGAACTTGAAGTCAATTCCTGATTTCTGATCTTTAGCTCGTGTTCGCTGTTTCTATATAGAACCGACCATCGATTGTTGGCGTTGAGTCTTCATTTGCAACACGTTGTCCGGCGTTTGACACAGTTTATACTCGTAAGTCTGCTGGAGTCTACACAGTTTAAGCTCTTAAGGAATTGGAACGTGGTGGTCCTAAATTTGGGGCTGCAGGACCAACTATTACAGTTGTTTCGTCTGCATATATGGATATTATCCCGAAGTTATTGGATGCCCAAGTCACGAGACCAACTCATAAAGTTGATGCGTCAATGACTCGGATTTATAGAATTTTTGGTGAATTCTCAGCCATCAACGGGTTTGATAAGCCTTTACCGACTACCATTTGAGTCGGGCTAGCATGCGGATTGTCTAAATCCGTTCCGCATGTAACGTTGTGCTAAGAGAATGAATTCTCTGAGACTTTGTGCTATGATGTCGAATACATAGGCTTTACCATTTGTTATGGGAATAGGTTACCCGGCAATACGTGTTAGGCGTTGACTTTAGGATTTTTGGCTAACCCCCACCCTTCAACGGATTTGATTAGCCTTTACCGACTGCCGTTTGAGTCGGGCTAGCATGTGGATTGTCTAAATCCGTTCCGCATGTGACGTTGTGCTAACGGAATGAACTTCCTTAGACTCGCTGCTACGACTTCGAATACGTAGACTTTGCCATTGCTACGAGAATAGGCTACCCGGCAACGTGTATTAGACGCTGACTTATCCCTACATAGGTTTCAGGATAAGATGCCCCAGAATTGAACTCTGGTATCTTCTTCCACGGAGAAAGACTAAACCGGCGACGTGTGTTAGGCGTCGGCATATCCTTTCTTAGGATTCAGGATGAAATTCCCCATGCGTGTAAGGTATGGATTTTGGTGTTATTAATAACAACCTGCCACAATGTTGAATATGTGGGTGGGTGTTCTTTTTAACGGTTAAGAACTAACCGGTAGTACGGGTTAGGCGCAGACTTATCCCTGTTTAGGTTTCAGGATAGGATACCCCAGAATCGAACTCTGGTGTCTTTTTCTACGAAGAAAGACTAAACCGGCAGCGCGTGTTAGGCGCAGACTTATCCCTGCTTAGGATTCGGGATAAACTTTCTAAGATGAATCCTAGATTGATAAATTCTTAGAAAATGTTGGTGTGGGAAAGGAAGAATTTTATATTCTATTTCCCGGTCTTCTATTAGGGTGAAGGCGAACCCGAATACAAGGAAGGAAGAATTTTATATTATATTCCTTGATTCTGGAAAGGAAGAATTTTATATTCTATTTCCAGCGCAAAAGAAACTAGAAGTAGGATCTCCACTCCGAGAATCGGACAGATTCGGATAATCCTAACTGTCGGAAGGTTGGATTACCGAATTAAAGATGAATTCCTCATTTATCAAGAGTGAATTGTGGTTTTGGCCCTAACTGTAGGAAGGTTTGACCAAGCGGGAGTTTGAGGTGATCCTAACTATAAGAAGGTTTGATCACTCGATTTTAAAGTGGACCTCTCGTTCATTGGAGGAATCGAGAGGGGATTTTGGTTTTGGTCCTAACTGTAGGAAGGTTTGACCAAATGGGAGGTTTAAGACGATCCTAACTGTAGGAAGGTTTGATCGCTCGATTTGAAAGTGGACCTCTCGTTCATTGGAGGAATTGAGAGGGGATTTTGGTTTTGGTCCTAACTGTAGGAAGGTTTGACCGAATGGGAGGTTTAAGATGATCCTAACTGTAGGAAGGTTTGATTGCTCAATTTATGGGCCTCTCGTTCATTGAAGGAATCGAGAGGGGATTTTGGTTGTGGCCCTAACTTTTATAGGTATGACCTGAAAGCAAAGGGAGTGGAATACAAGTAGCAGTAGAAATACTAGTTTGTCCTGGCCACTTGATGAAGGGTTTTGACGTTAAGTAATCAGGACTTTTGGGGGTTGCGTTCGCACGAGTGATAGAGATGAATAACATATATTCCTAAGATTTGTCTTAAAAGATAGTAACACATATATTGTATTTTATGATAGTTGGATGCTTGAGCGCATTAGTTGGTATATCACAATGAGACCGTTATAGACTACACTCAGGCTGGTTAGTTGGTATGTTGCATGAGACCACAGCAGACTACCCTCCATTGTGCATCATTATTAAGTGGGTTAGTTGGCACTCCGCAATAAGACCGTAGGGGACTACACTTATGCATTATTACATTTCTGATAGAGGTTTACTCTGATTTCATTTATGATTCCTTGTTAGTTACCCGAGAGTAGCGTATATACTGAGGTTGTCATACATAACTTATTCTATGTGAGATGAATGTATCAGATGATATTCTCTATGATTGTGCCAACTACCC
>NC_033795.1:32878178-32891520 GCF_001876935.1 Asparagus officinalis
GAGATCTACAGGGCCTCCCACACAATGCCTCATAGGGAACCATACTTATAGTCGATTGATAACTATTATTGTAGGCAGACTCAATCAATGGTATCTGATCTTCCCAATTGTCTTAGTCCTCTAATACTTGGTTGACTCTTTTTATCTGACCATCTGTCTACTGGTAGAATACACTGCTATAGACTAATTGACTACTAAAAGAATTATGGAAATTATTCTAGAAATGGGATCTAAATACTAAGCCACGATCTGATAAAATCGTCTCTAAAACTCCATGCAATCTCATAATCTCCTGAATAAAAATACTTGCATAAGTCTCTATAGTGTGGGTTGTCTTAACTGGCAAGAAGTGCGCCGACTTCATCAGTTGATCGACAATCACCTAGATGGAATCATTTCCTATGCTAGTCCTTGGCAAACCCACAATAAAGTCCATCGAAATATCTATCCACTTCCATTCAGGAATGGGTAAGGGCTGTAGGGTACCAGCTAGCCTCTGATGCTCTACCTTCACCTGCTGATAGGTAAAGAATTTAGAGATATACTCTAAAACATCCCTACGCACGATGTTCCACCAAAAGTACCTCTTCAAGTCCTTGTACATCTTGGTTGTGCCTGGATGTATAGTATACATGGTACGGTGTGCCTCATCATACGGTGTGCCTCATCAAACAAATCTTTCTTCAATTATGGAACATTTGGTAGTACTAACCTACCAGTTATCTGAAGGCCTCCATCTGCTCCGTGTTGAATATCATATCTCCATGATAGTGTTTTGATGATAATAATTTATACAGTGTGTGCACTAACTTTTATATGCAGATTTCAATATCAGAATATGTACAAGTGCAAGTTGATTTCAAGGCATTTTGAAGTGAATAAAATGAAGAACAAAAGAGATAATGTATTTTACATTTTCTTTACTTAGAATAATTATACAAGCCTTGATCACACACACGCACACACACAATTTTAGAACACACTAACACAGGCTTAGTGTGTTGGTTAACTATAGAAATCCCCTATGTTAACCATTAGAATTATAGTTAAAACTTGATTATAAAAACTCTTTATAGCAAAATTTTTACTCTTAGTAGTCGACTAATTAGAATAGTAGTCGACTACTCATGTATAAAACTCAAATACATGTTTCTGTCAATTTACAGTATAGTCGACTACAATAGATTATAGTCGACTACTCAGGTGTTTGACAGAAACATAATTTTTTGTTATTTTACAGTGTAGTCGACTAACGTCAACAGTAGTCGACTACTGAACTTAAATTTCATTTTATCAGTTTTTGTCAAAATACAGTGTAGTCGACTAATGGGCTTTGTAGTCGACTACTGAGAAAATTTTCCGAAAACACAGTATGTTTGAACTCAGTGTAGTCGACTAATGTCAACAGTAGTCGACTACAGATACAGTTTTTCCAGTTTTTAAAGTTTGAATATCTGATAGTTTATAGCCGTTTTTTAAACGTTTTTAAAGTTCAAAAAATTGTCTTTTCAAGGGCTATAAATAGGTTATTGGTTCAGAAAAATTGAAGAGACTTACATACCCATAAGCTTTGATCTTTGTGCAATTTTTCAAGTGAAAAATATTCAGATTTTGTGAAAAAAGAAAAGTTTCTAAAATTGCCTCTAAACATTCATCAAATACTTATCATTTAGGTAATTTACAGAGGTTAAAAGAATCCTAAGCCACTGCTGCACTTCACTACACATTCAAGGCTTATAGGATCAATTGTGTTCTTACTTCAACAAGGATTTCTCTCGGGTGTGAGAGGGTTAATCTCTTGGTTTAGAGATTAGTGTTCAAATTGGCAAGGTGTTTGTCAATTGGTGTTGCAATTTGCAGGGACTTACAAATTGGTCAGGTTTGCGTTTGATTTTGTAAGTTTATTCAAAAATAGTGGAAATCTCAAGCGGGATTTGCTTGGGGACTGGATGTACACCGGATTGGTGGAACCAGTATAAAATCCTTGTGTTTGTGATTGTGAATTTCTGAGATTGCCATTTTTCTTTGCAATTTATAATATACTTTGCATTTTCTTTGCAATTTATTATCTACTTTGCAATAATTTTAAAAGATTTCCCCCCCCCCCCCCTCTAATGTTCAAGTGTATCTATTTCAGATCCTACATTTGGTATCAGAGCAAGGTGAAAGATGACATCTTCAAATACATCACAATTCAAGGAAGGTCACTCTACAAATCGTCCTCCAATGTTCGTTGGTTTGAACTACAACTATTGGAAGTGCTGAATGAAGATTTACCTTTAATCAATTGGCTACGAACTTTGGAATGTCGTGGAAATGAAATATGAAAAGCCAACCACTCCTTTCGCGGAATGGACTACATCTCAAAGGAACAATGCAAACTTGGATTCTAAAGCAATGAATGCCTTATTTTGTGCACTTGACAAGAATGAGTTCAATAGGGTGTCACCGGCCACATCCGCATATGATATTTGGCACACACTCGAGGTAACTCATGAAGGTACAAATAAAGTTAAAGAATCTAAAATTTCTGTTCTTGTGCACAGATTTGAATTGTTCAAGATGAAGGAAAATGAGACTATTGGAGAAATGTTCACAAGATTCACCGACATCACAAATTCTCTCATTGGTCTTGGAAAAACATATACACAAGTGGAGATGGTAAGAAAGATACTTCGATCACTTACTCCACAATAGGAAAAGAAAGTTACCGCTATTGAAGAATCCAATGATTTATCAACTCTTACGGTTGAAAATCTTATTGGTAATCTTATGGCATATGAAGTTCAAATTGAAGATAGAAAGAATGATGAAGAATCAAAGAACAAGAAAGTTCTTGCATTCAATACTACTTTCGATAAAGAAGATTCAAATGATGATGATGAAGAAATGTGCATGTTTGCACGAAAATTTTGGAAATTTATAAAACGATGTAATTTTAAATCTAAGAGTTCAATTTCAAATAACCCTCTTTGTTTTAAGTATAAAACGATGTAATTTTAAATCTAAGAGTTCAATTTCAAATAACCCTCTTTGTTTTAAGTGTAATAAATCAGGGCATATGAAGAAAGATTGTCCAATGTTGAAGAATAAGCAAAAATCAAGTTATTTCAACAACTTCAACAACATTCAAAATAATAAGAAAAGGAAAGCAATGGCAGTCACTTGGAATGATAGTGATGAATCATTTTCAAATGAAGAAATTGAAGAAAAGGAAAGTGCTCACATGTGTTTTATGGCACAAGATGATGTAAGTAAAAATGAAGAACTTTTAGATACTTTCAATGAATTATATGAAATATTTATGAGATTAAAGACATCACATAATTTTCTTAAAGGTGAAAATAAAAGATTACTTGAAGAAATTTCTGATTTAAATTCCTCTACTTTTTCTAATTCTCAAATAATTGAATTGAAAGAAGAAAATTTTTCTTTACTTAAAGAAAATGAATGTTTATCTAATGAGAATAAATATTTAAAATCAGAATGTAATTATTTAAATATTCATATTAATAATTTAGAAAAAGATATTTCTTCTTTTAAATCAAGATATGAAGATATATGTTTAAATGTAAACAAATTTAATAAAGGAAAAGAAAATCTTAATAATATTCTTTCTTTTCAAAGAGAATCACAAAAGACAAAAGGATTAGGTTTTCAATTTAATAAAAATAAATCAAAGAAAACAATTTTTGTAAAACCTTCTCATGATTTGTATGATTATAGAACTGAAAATTTGTGTAAAAAGAAATCAAAATTCTTTTCTATTTGGGTTCCAAAAGAATTATCTTCTTTACATAAGAATTTTTATATTTCTGATTTTATTAAAAATATTTGTTTATCACCTAACTATTTAGGCAAATCAAACTCTTCATGGGTTTGGTTTCCTAAAGGCTAATTTAAAGGACCCAACATAGTATGGGTACCAAAATGTAAATGTTTATTATTTCAGGTACCCAAGAAAGATAGTTGGATTTTGGATAGTGGTTGCTCCAAACATATGACTGGAAATATACAATTTTTGTCATCTTTTCAAAACAAGGATGGAGGTACTGTTACTTTTGGAGATAACAACAAAGGAAAAGTCATCAGTATTGGATCTGTCGGTAATCCAAACAAACCTATCATTGATAATATTCTATTAGTTGATGGTCTTAAACATAATTTACTAAGTATTAGTCAACTTTGTGATAAAGGTTTTAAAATTGTTTTTGAAAAATAATCATGCTTAATTTATGATATTGATTTAATAACCATTATTTTTAAAGGTTATAGAAAAAATAACATATATGTGTTATCAATGAATAATATTTCAAATGAACATTGTCTTATTGCATCATCTAATGATTCTATTTTATGGCATAAACATTTTGGACATGTAAACTTTAAACATATGTCTAAGATTTCTAAAAATGATTCAGTAAATGGTTTACCTAAGATGTCTTTTAAAAATAATTTTTGTGATGCATGTCAACAAGGAAAAATGTATAAATCTTCTTTTAAATCTAAAAATGTAATATTTACAATTAGACCATTAGAATTAATTCACATAGATCTTTTTGGTCCATCTAGAGTAGCATCTTTAAATGGAAGTAGATATGCATTTGTTCTTGTTGATGATTATTCTAGATTCACATGGGTAATTTTTCTTAAACATAAAAATGATGCTTTTAATGAGTTTTCTATATTTTGCAAGAAAATTCAAAATCAAAAATCACTTTCTATTATCTCTATACGTAGTGACCATGGAGGTGAATTTGAAAATGAATTATTTGCAAATTATTGTGACCAACATGGTATATCACACACTTTCTCTTTTCCTCGTGCTGCTCCACAAAATGGAGTTGTAGAAAGGAAAAATAGAACTTTACAAGAATGTGCTAGAACCATGTTGTGTGATAGTAATTTACCTAAATATTTTTGGGCAGAAGCCGTATCAACAGCTTGTTATGTATTAAATAGAGTTTTATTAAGACCTATTTTAAAGAAAACTTCTTATGAATTATTTTATAACAAAATTTCTAAAGTATCTTACTTTAAAGTTTTTGGTTATAAATGTTTTATCTTAAACACAAAGGATAACTTAGATAAATTTGATTCTAAATCCGATGAAGGAATTTTTGTTGGATATTCTAATCATAGTAAAGCATATAGAATATATAACAAAAGAACATTAGTTATTGAAGAATCTTTACATGTTTCTTTTGATGAAAATTTTTCAAAAACACTTATTATACTAAATAATGATGATGATGTAATTGATACCATACAAGATACTCCTATGATAGATATTACAAAAGATGATAATCTACAAAATAATTTACCTAAAGATTTTGTAGAAGTTAAAAATCATCCACATGATTTAGTTATAGGAAATATTTCTGACAAAGTAACTACTAGATCTCATTTTAATTTGATTGCTCATAATGCTTTTTTATCAACTATTGAACCTAAAAATATAAAAGAAGCACTTCTTGATGATTCATGGATAATTGCTATGCAAGATGAACTTAATCAATTTACTAGAAATAATGTTTGGGATCTTATACCTAGACCTCTAAGTAAATCCATTATTGGAACAAAATGGATTTTTAGAAACAAATTAGATGAATTTGGTCAAGTTGTTAGAAACAAAGCTAGATTAGTTGCTCAATGTTATAATCAAGAAGAAGGAATTGATTATGATGAAACTTATGCACCTGTTGCACGATTAGAATCAATTAGGATTTTACTTGCATTTGCATGTTTTATGAATTTTAAATTATTTCAAATGGATGTTAAAAGTGCTTTTCTAAATGGTTTTATAAAAGAAGAAGTTTTTGTAGAACAACCTCCAGGTTTTGAACATGAAAGTTTTTCAAATCATGTTTTTAAACTTAAGAAAGCATTATATGGTCTTAAACAAGCACCTCGTGCTTGGTATGATAGATTAAAGAAGTTTCTTTTAACTATAGGTTTTGAAATTAGAAAAGTTGATTCAACATTATTTATTAAAAAAATAAATAAAGATATATTACTAATTCAAATATATGTAGATGATATTATTTTTGGTTCTACTAAAAACAATCTTTGTCAAGAATTTGCTAAGACTCTGCAGGATGAATTTGAAATGAGTCACATGGGTGAACTAAATTTCTTCCTTGGACTTCAAATTAAACAATTGAAAGAAGAAATATTCATCAATCAAAGCAAGTATGCAAAAGATTTACTCAAACGTTTCGGATTGGAAAATTCAACAAGCAAACCAACACCTATGAGCACCACTACATCACTTGACAAAGATGAAAATGGTAAGAATGTTGATCAAAAGCTCTATCGAGGTATGATTGGATCACTTCTTTACATTACTGCTAGTAGACCTGATATTATGTTTAGTGTATGTTTATGTACAAGATTTCAATCTAATCCTAAAGAATCACATCTTAAAGCAGTAAAAAGAATTTTTAGATATATTAAAGATACTACAAATTATGGTTTTTTTTATCCTAAACATATTTCTTTTGATTTAATATCATATAGTGATGCTGGTTTTGCCGGATATAAATCTGATAGAAAAAGTACAAGTGGAACATGTCATTTCTTAGGACATTCACTTGTATCTTTGTTTAGTAAAAAACAAAATTCAGTGTCATTATCTACAACTGAAGCTGAATATATTGTTGTAAGTCTTGCATGTGCACAAATATTATGGATGAAACAAACTTTAACTGATTATGGAATAAATTGTCCCATATCATCTATTATGTGTGACAATTCTAGTGCAATTAATTTATCTAAAAATCCTATTCAACACTCACGTACAAAACACATTGATATTAGACATCATTTTTTACGTGATCATGTGCTTAAAGGTGACATTTCATTAGAATTTATATCTACAGATAAACAAATAGCAGATATATTAACAAAACCACTAAAAGAAGAAATTTATGTTAAATTAAGAAGAGAATTAGGTATATGTTCAATTGAAGATTTAAATTAATTTTTAAAACAAACATATATACATATATACCCTAAATAGTCGACTAATTTGACTTATAGTCGACTACATGCACAAGTCTTACAAATAATTTTTCTAAAAAATTACATTGTAGTCGACTACTTGCCTTTATAGTCGACTACTCAGCGTTAAATCTTAAAATTAACTTTCTGTTGTTTATAGTGTAGTCGACCACAATACAGAATAGTCGACTACGCTGAGTTAAAAACTGAAACTCATCTTTCTGTCGTTCACAGTGTAGTCGACTACTCTCACTATTAGTCGACTACTGATTCTGAGCTTTCAGTTTTACAGTTTTTAAGCCAAGTGGATTTTTTCTTAGATTTAAACCCAATACCCATACCTGTTTCAGTTAAGTCAAATTCATCTCAACCATTGTTTTTCATCCCTATCAGTCCTAACCACATATTTAAGACTAAATCTTAACCCTACATTCAATTTACTATCTAATCTGAACCATACATTGTTTTTTTTCTTAAAAGATAAAGTAAAAAGCAAAAACTACCCACTACCTCTACCCAAAACCGAAAACCCATCTTCCCCACTTCAGAATCAACGATTCCAGGTTAGGGCATCTCTCTTCTCTCAACATTTTCATCAATTTCTTCAACTTTCTTTCAAATCTTTCAAGCATTCAAGCTCAGTAGTCGACTAATCCAAGCTATAGTCGACTAATCTAGGGTTTCTACAGTTTGGGGTATTGCTTCTAAACTTGATCTTTACATCTTTTGTTATTTATCTATCTAATCATGTCTAGATTTAAGAAAACTAAGACCCATACCTCTATCAATGATGAAATCATCATCTATTTAAAAAGTCCTGATTTATTAGAAGAATTTAACAAAATATCATCTTTTGAAGTTCTTTCAGGACGATTTGTGAAATTTGATGATTTTATACCCTGGAACTTTAGTTCATATTTTGAAAATGTGGGATTTTTGTGAAATTTGATGATTTTATACCCTGGAACTTTAGTTCATATTTTGAAAATGTGGGATTACTTGAACTGTTCTCTGCTGAAAATAAAAACCCACATATCCATTTCTTGTGCAACTGTTCTATACTAATATAGAACGTGTGGGAACTATTGGTGGTTCTGAAAAACTCAAAACTCTTGTTAAAGGAATAGAGATTGACTTAACCACAAAGTCAATTGGTAAAATCTTTAATATTCCTTATCAAGGAGTTTCTCTTAGGTCTGTTAGGATGAATGACTCAGATTTGCTATCTAATCATATTTTTCTTCCTGGATATGGCAAACCTTTAAATAACTCAAACAAACTTCGTCCAATTCCTAGGTTCATTGCTCGAATCCTAGCCTATAACTTGTTTCCAAAAACTAGAAGTTTTTATTTCATTTCCCTAGATTTAGCAAAAGCTCTATATGCTATAATGGGAAATATTCAAGTTAATTGGGCTGAAGTTTACTTTGACAATCTTCTGACTATACCAAGAGGATTTCTTCCTTATGGTGCATTCCTAACTAAAATCTTTGACAAATTCCATGTCGATCTCCAATCTAAAAATTCAGTTGTCCGATCCATTGAATTTTTTGATTCAAATGCCCTAACTAGGATGAAATTGACAAACTTTGAAATTCAAGAACAAAATCCTCAAAATGAACCTGAACCTCATCAAGAAGAAATTCCACAATCTTCAACTTAAGCAGGAGCCTCTTCAAGTCAACCACCACCATTTCCTACAGAACCCTCATGCTTTTCAGACGTGCAATACAACACTTTAAGTGAACGTATCCTTGAACTTGAAACTGGTCAAATAGCTCTTTATGCACAGAATTCATACATCATTAGTAATCAAGAAGATCTAATCAAGAAGTTTGAAGACTTGGACACAAAGCTAAATACGTATTTTCAAGGACCTCCTCCAGCACCTTAAGATGATTTTATGTTAAGTGTCAAAACAATTATGTTATTCTGTTTAAGTTTCAAAAACTATGTGGTTGTGTGTTGTTAGGACTTATGTAATATGGTATTTATGTTGCTACTATGTCACTTATGTTGATTGTGAGTTTTTATTATCTATGATAATGATTGGTTAGATAATGCATATGCTACATATTTTAAACAGATCATGATGATGAACATTATGGAACTTTTGGTCTTTATGGCAAGTCTTTGCCTACCTATTTGGATGGGTGAAGTTATGGACTATGTTCATAATCTTGATGATTTGTTTGAAGTTTTAGCTCATGTTGAAGAACTCCCCCCAAATAATGCTTCGCCATAAATAAGAGCAGCAAGGGCCGACACCAGCTAAAAGGAAGTCCGAGTCCCTAAAATACTTCTCCTTCAAAACCCTACTAGCCAGAGAAGAAGGATCCTAAATGATTCTCCATGCTTGCTTAGCCACCAATGCCTGATTAAACATCTGTAGATCTCTAAAGCCTAGACCACCCTCTGATTTTGCACAACACACCTTCTGTCACCTAATCCAGTGAATCTTTCTCTCACCAGAAGTTTTTATCATCAAAAAGGGGGAGAATGTTGAATATCATATCTCCATGATAGTGTTTTGATGATAACAATTTATACAGTGTGTGCACTAACTTTTATATGTAGATTTCAATATCAGAATATGTACAAGTGCAAGTTGATTTCAAGACATTTTGAAGTAAAGAAAATGAAGAACAAAAGAGATAATGTATTTTACATTTTCTTTACTTAGAATAATTGTACAAGCCTTGATCACACACACGCACACACACAATTTTAGAACACACTAACACAGGCTTAGTGTGTTGGTTAACTATAGAAATCCCCTATGTTAACCATTAGAATTATAGTTAAAACTTCATTATAAAAACTCTTTATAGCAGAATTTTTACTCTTAGTAGTCGACTAATTAGAATAGTAGTCGACTACTCATGTATAAAACTCAAATACATGTTTCTGTCAATTTACAGTATAGTCGACTACAATAGATTATAGTCGACTACTCAGGTGTTTGACAGAAACATAAGTTTCTGTTATTTTACAGTGTAGTCGACTAATGTCAACAGTAGTCGACTACTGAACTCAAATTTCATTTTATCAGTTTCTATCAAAATAAAGTGTAGTCGACTAATGGGCTTTGTAGTCGACTACTGAGAAAATTTTCCGAAAACACAATCTGTTTGAACTCAGTGTAGTCGACTAATGTCAACAGTAGTCGACTACAGATACAGTTTTTTCAGTTTTCAAAGTTTGAATATCTGACAGTTTATAGCCGTTTTTTAAACGTTTTTAAAGTTCAAAAAATTGTCTTTTCAAGGGCTATAAATAGGTTATTGGTTCAGAAAAATTACAAAGACTTACATACCCATAAGCTTTGATCTTTGTGCAATTTTTCAAGTGAAAAATATTCAGATTTTGTGAAAAAGAGAAGTTTCTGAAATTGCCTCTAAACATTCATTAAATACTTATCATTTAGGCAATTTACAGAGGTTAAAAGAATCCTAAGTCACTGCTGCACTTGACTACACATTCAAGGCTTATAGGATCAATTGTGTTCTTGCTTCAACAATGATTTCTCTCGGGTGTGAGAGGGTTAATCTCTTGGTTTAGAGATTGGTGTTCAAATTGGCAAGGTGTTTGTCAATTGGTGTTATAATTTGCAGGGACTTGCAAATTGGTCAGGATTGCGTTTGATTTTGTAAGTTTATTCAAAATCATAGTGGAAACTTTCAAGCAGGATTTGCTTGGGGACTGGATGTACACCGGATTGGTGGAACCAGTATAAAATCCTTGTTTTTGTGATTGTGAATTTCTGAGATTGCCATTTTTCTTTGCAATTTTTAATATACTTTGCATTAATTTTAAAAGAACACTATTCACCCCCCCCCCCCCCCTTTCCCCCCCCCCCCCCCTCTAGTGTTCAAGTGTATCTATTTCAGATCCTACACTCAGATGGTCCAATATAACTTGGGCTCTTTAGAAATCTCCCTCTTTCGGGTTTGAATCCAATAGTCCACCAATTGAACGCTGAGCACGCTATCAACCCATGATCGCTGTACTGCTTACGTTCCTAAGAATGTACTACATCCACCAACCTCTAGTCTAAAATCAAACTGACTGAGGATAAGATGGTCTCGTTGCAATGAGCACCTAAAAGCTGCAAGCTTGTGATAATGCTTCCTACTCAAAGCATCTGCTACAATGTTCCCTTTTCCCGGATTGTACTAAAGCACGAACTCATAGTCCTTAATAAACTCGACCCATCACCTCTGCCATTGGTTGAGTTCCTTCTAAGGAAAGAGATATCTCACGCTCTGATGATATGTAAACAACTCAAACTAAACCCCATAAAAATGCCTTCACACTTTAAGTACGAAGACTACCGCTGCCAACTCTAAGTCGTGAGTAGGATAATTCTGCTCATGAGTCCTCAACTGTCATGAGATATAAGCAACCACTCTCTGAGTCTACATCAAAAAGCCTCCTAGTCTTGACAAAAGGCATCTGTGTAGACAACAAAAATCTTATCACTGCTTGGGATAATCAACACTGGTACGGTAGTCAACTTGGCCTTCAAAATCTCAAAGGCATTCTGACACTATGGCCCCCAAACAAACTAAACACCCTTCTTCGTAAGGCGTGTCAGTGGAGTAGTAATTTTGAAAAAATCTTGGATAAATTTCCTATTGTAACCGACAAGCTCCAAGAAGCTACAAATCTCTATAACTGTCTTCAGTGACTCCTAAACAAGAACTGTCTAAACCTTAGATGGATCAACCGCAATACCCTCTTTGGTAATAACGTGACCCAAGAATCTGACCTCTGAAAGCCAAAACTCGCATTTGCTAAACTTTACATACAATCGGTGCTCTCGTAAAGTCTGCAATGACAAATGAAGATGTTGCTTATGCTCAGCTTTTAACCTCGAGTAGATGAGGATATCGTTGATGAAAACAATCACGAATTGGTCTAGATATGAATGGAAAACCCTGGTTCATCAGATCTATGAACATTGCGGGTGTATTAGTCAGTCCAAATGGCATGACAAGAAACTCAAAGGACCCATACCGATTCAAAAATGCAGTGTTGGGAATATCCATCTCCCAGACGCGTAACTGGTGATAACCAGATTGAAGATCAATCTTTAAGAAATACTGTGCTCCCTGCAACTGGTCGAATAAGTCATTAATCCTCGGTAACAAATACATGTTCTGAATAGTGACCTTATTCAACTCACGGTAATTGATACACAAACGGAGGTTGTCGTCCTTCTTCTTCATGAAAAGGACCGGTGCTCCCTATAGAGAATGGCTCTGGTAAATAAATCTCTAAACACTGAGTTCCTCTAGATGAGGCTGTAAATCCCTCATCTCAATAGGTGCCATATGTTAGGGTGCACGTGATATCAGTGTGATACCTGGATACAACTCTATGCAGAACTCAACCCCTCTCATTAGAGGCAATCCAGGTATGTCCTAAAAGACATCCTGATACTCTGAGACTACTCTGGTCTCGCATAAAACAATACCCTGACCCACTGCAACGCCTCCTCAATGTATGCCAGAAATAACTCTGCAAACTGGTTCCCTTGTGAGGTTGCTACAACCAACTCAGTCCCATCGGATGCTCGCAAATTGACTATTTTTGCAAAACAGTTGATGCTGACATGGTAGGATGATAACCAATCCATACCAAGGATCACATTAAACTCAGACATGCACAAGATGATCAAATCAACTATGAACTCAGACTCGTCTAAGCTGACAACACATCTCTTACAGATACTGTTCGCGGGAAAAATTGTTTTCTTCATTGATGATTCCATTGATTCCTTTGTTAACAGTTTATCGGTTACAAAGATCCGGTCTTTTTATAAGATCTGGTTACAACGAGATCAAAGAAAAAGAAAAAGTTACAACTTTCCTTATTTGTCGAACGAATCACGAGATCCTGTTTTGCGGTCTCTCGCTTTTGTGGGTTCTTCGCCTGCGCCGGGGTTAATCCGTGGACCACCACGCGATCTAGATCCGGTCGGATGTATACGGTATAGCGGGTGTTATCTCACGAAGGAAATAACAGCCGAGGGTACTATTTCACTAAGGAAATAATAGCCTTCTCGGGATCAAAAACCAAGTTTTGATCCGGAGGGTGACCGTGCAGATCTCAGATCTGATCTCTCTCAAACTCCTGCCTTATTTGGTGTGGATGATCGCTAAGAATCAGATCTGGAAGTTGAGTCTTCAAAGCTCCGAAAGTTCAAGTCCAATTGTTAATCCGGCAGAGTTTCGGCTCCAAAAGTTCTAACCTCTTGAAAAATGAACCTCCCCCTCTATTTATAGCCTCTAGAAGCGGATCTGGGCCCAGATCTGGGCCCAGGTCAGAGCATGGC
>NC_033795.1:32891533-32921758 GCF_001876935.1 Asparagus officinalis
AGATCTGAGTGTGGCTCGGCCACCGAGCCACCCCTGGGTGGCTCGGCCCCGGAGCCACCCTTGGGTGGCTTGGTTTTTGGCCGGGTGTTCGCCGTTACGTCTGTTGTCTGGTTTTGCGGTTTATCTAAGTTTTATTGTTGATCTGGACTCTGATTTGGTGTCTGGATCCTGATTTGGCAGTAAATCTGCCTCGTCGTTGATCTGAACTCTGATTTGGAAGTCCGGATCCCGATTTGGTAGTAAATCCGCCTTGGTGTTTGAGTTGGAATCCATTCTATGGTTGGATGACTCGTTGACTCACCGAACCGTTAGCTTGATTCCGCATGCGAGTGGATGTATTCCATTGTTTGCGCATGGTTTGTTAGCCTTGTCGCCTCATTGATCCGCTTCGTCGCGTATCACTTGGCTTCGGTGTTGTGGACTAACGATCGTGTTTAGATACGTCACCAGATGGTTCGTTGATTTTTCGAATCACCGTGCCGAGCTGTGTTAAGGGGCTTATAGGTAGTTTTATATGCCTACAGATACCCCCTCCAAAGTATTTCAGCCTCATTCTTTTATAGAAGAGTCTGGAATACTTTGGATATGATTGTCCTAACCTTCAGTCGGTGTAACGGGACCTTCGAATGGTATCTGTTCTTGATTCCTTCAATCCTTTAGGCTATTCGGTGCTTTGTCGAATGTCTGTAAGGGTTCCGGTGCTGCATTTATTATCTGACCATTGTCAGAATTTTGAACTTGAAGTCGATTCCTGATTTTTTGATTTTTAGCTCGTGTTTGTTGGTTCAACATAGAACTGACCATCGATTGTTAGCGTTGAGTTCTCATTTGCGACGCGTTGTCCGGCGTAGTGTTGTTGAGTTATCCTTAAGAGTATTTTTAGAAAAATATTCTCCAGGAACTTCTCAACCAAAAATAGGGAATAGTTTATACTCGTATACCTTATTGGAGTATTTTTCGTGCCCGAATAAGCTGAACCGGCCTGATAATGAGCTGAACCGGTCTGATAATGAGCCAAAAAAAAAGGTAGTAATTAGGCTCAAAAAATCTTCTGCCCCTTTCGAATGTGTGGGAGAGGAAAGAATAAGCAAAGGACTGAACCCTCGGTCGATTTGAAGTCGTTTCGATGCTCGGTTCAGCTTTAATTTGAATTCTGGTTCAAATCTGGTTCAAACTGGTTCAACCTGGTTCAAGACTGGTTCAACCTGGTTCATTCTGGTTCAGGACTGGTTCATTCTGGTCTGGTCTGGTTCAGTCTGGTTTGGTCTGGTTCAGCCTCTTTTGAACTGATTTGGACTGGTCTGGTCTGGTTCAACCTGGTCCGGTCTGGTTCAAGGCTGGTTCACACTATAAAAGGGGTTCTTTTACTCTTTCTTTTCCTCCTCCTAGGGCCGGCCACCTCTATCCCCTCTTTTTGGATTTTCTCTTCCCTTGAGCATCCGTTCTCCTTCAAATCTTCATATTTGTCTTAGATCTAGCCTTCCTTTGGATCTTAGACTGAAAAATCTCTCAAAAATCTCCATATAAAAATTTCTCTCAGGTCCCTCGAGCACGTGGTTCGAGCCTCTTTCAAGATCTGATTTTTGTCGAATCCTCGAGCTTTCTTTCAGGTATATCCTCCATAATTTTAGCATATTTCATGCTTAATTCAATTTATGAATTTGTGAGATCGCATGTGAGGGTTAGGATTATGATTTGGCGCCTCGAGCTCATCTTTCAGGGGGTAGAATTTGGAGATAAAAAAAGGAAATTTTTTTCTGGATCTGATCCCCTGATTTATTTTGCAGAGCATCATGTCGCGTGTCCCGAGAGGTCGCTCCCCTGCTGCGTCGGCTGATGGCGTGCTTCCCTCGTATGCTGGTGAGCTCTTTTTGGCGTATTTGCAGATTAGTTCTTTATCCCCATTTTGTTCTCCTTGGTGAGACAATCGGGAAGAGCCTTGATTCTCCTTGGCGAGGATCAACGCTTTAAAGATGGGTTTTGCTTGGTCAAAACCATATCTCAAAATAAATAAAGGGGGCGTTTTGACGCTGTATTGTGCCTTATAAGGCAGGGATATGTTTTTGATATATCCTACCTTATAAGTACATAATGTGGCCAAATCGTCTCACCCTTTATAAGGTAGTGACTCTATCTTACCCATTATTAAGATGAGTTCAACTTCCTTTTATAATTGAAACTAACAAACACTTAATTGCTTGTTTTCAATGGAATATCCCTCTAGAGCGTTCTCATCTCATGCAGTGGATGGACGTCGTGACGAGTATTATTCCACCTCCGATGATTTTTCACCTATTCCGTTCACTCTTCAGTTTGTTCCGGGCACGTCGACAGAGGTTGCCCAAGTGGTGAAGGAAGGTGGACATCGAGCTCTTCGACAGTTGATTACGGATGCGCCTTTCATGAAGGATGCCAGTTCTGTTCAGTCTCTCAGGAAGACTGACTTTTTATTTGGCGATTCTGTCAGAGATCCTGATGCAGTGTTCATTGATGTCGAGCAGTGGCTTCATAAAAATGGCGGTGGTTTCATATATTTACCAAAGATTCCTCGACACCGCTCGTTGACTGAGCTTAGGCATCAGGCTGTGAAACGGGAGATGTCGTGGCGCTTGACGGAGGAGCATGAGAGCATTCATTGTGGCTATATCACTCATAAGGCAGCTCCTGGTTCGAGCAGGAATTATATCATTGGATTGCGTCCTGGAGTACTAGGACTAGATGCACCACCGCGTAACGAGTTTCTTGCCTCTGCTTCTACTTTGAGGAATCGCCTCGCTGACTTAGGACGGGAGATGCCTGCGACGCGTCATAGATTTTATGGCTAGGTCCATTCTTTAGACAAGCTTTGGTGGACTCCCATGACGAAATATGTCTTAAGCCGATGGAGCGAGGAGTTAGACGCTTGTGGTCTATATGCAGCTATTCGTTACACCATGTATGGCTTACCCGTCAGCACTAAGCATTTCTTTGCTTTGTGCGAGCTCTATAACCCGGATTCGAACACTTTTCTGACTAGGCATGGAGAGTTGGGCTTGGCTCTCCATGAGATGCACAAGATTTCTAGTTTGCCCATGGGTCAGATGTTATATCAGGAGTACTTTCCTTCCAACCATGAATTGAGTCAGCTGAAGGACCGTATGCCCGACCGCTATGAGACTTTATGGGATCTCACATGTCACTATCATATTGCTTTGGCGCAGTCTGATCCTTTAGCGAAGAGGACTAAATCACATGTGAGCCTTAAGCAGTTCGCGTCTTATTTGTTCAGAAATCTAGAGAGCAATTCTGGCGAGGCTATTTGTGAGCTGGCACCCCTCACTCCTTCAGGGGTTAATAGTCTACTGAAGAAGATTGACGCTCATTCCTATACCATTAGCAGTCCTGAGAGTGGCTTTCCTGCAGGGACCAAGTTTAAATCATTCTTATGGCATGCGACCGCACCGATTCGGCTGATGACCCTTCTTGCCGGTTACCTCGCTATCTGGTTAAAGAAATACGTGGTCCCGTATCAGTCCGGTGACACTTTGCCATTGGAAGTGCTCTACCCAGCGGTTCAACTTGCCTACAAAAAGGAACTTTCGCTTCTTCCGGTGATGGTGGCTAACTTTCATCGAGGGCTTCGACAGATTTCTAGTGCTTTTACACGGAAAGAAAGTGAATCGCCGGCTCAGATTCCTACTATTAAGGTGGAGCTTCCGTACACTTATTTGATGGCTTGGTTCGTCCTTCATCGTCCTGATATGATGTCGGTACCTAGCACCGTAGACCGCTCTGTTCCCCTACTACAGTTGTTTGAGAATGGCAAGTGGGAGGGGCGAGGATTCCCTGACGTCAGACAGCAGCTACAGGTCCACAAGTGTTGGACGTTTTCCGCTTGTTTTCCGCAGTTCTCCGGCCGATACGGCGAGTGTCTGATTGATGAGGAACTTATTTAGATATCGGCTGCTTTAATTGGCTAGTGAACATTAGGCCGGGTTATCTGACTTTCCGAGTGAGGAATCAGTGTTTTATAGAGCCATATCTACCCTACCGATTCGCCCGCCAGTTTGGTTATGATCAGCTTTATGTCGGGAATCCACGTCAGCAGCTTCGGACTCATGGAGGTTTGGTGGACGGTCTTCGTGCATAGTTGTGGACCGTGACGGGCTGCACTGGTGCTAAGTTCAGTCTCTAGATTGCTGAGCGGCAGTTGAATCTCACCTTCTTAAGCTGCAGGTGGTTGTTAGCAGCTAATAAAACTATCCCCGTGAAGCCGATTGAAGAGCTAGTGGCCGAGGAAGCTTCTCAGGTTGATTCTCGTGTGATTCGGGAGCATGCTCGGTCACAGAGGACACGGAGCAAGACTCGTCGGATTGACGAAGAGGGAAAGAAGATCTTCCATTCTGCTGATGAGGCTTCAGGCGAAGATCTTGAAGATTACGAGGACTGTTCTATAAATCATCCTTTTGATCATTCAGAACTTCGACTCATGCTTTTACATCTCTATGTAGGAGAGCGTGGGGATAGCGAGATGAGTCGTGATCCTGCTCCTCATGATTATGTACCTTCTGGTAAGCCTAACTCACCGTACCAGGTAGAAAAGCCTGCAGAAGCTGCCGACGTTAGGGAGGCTATCAATGTAGGACCCGATTCAGCGAATCTAGGTACATCTACCATTGACAATATATCTTTTAGATGGCACACAAAGAAGTTGAACGATCCAAAATTCATGCATTTTCTAATCGTCTCTATGCTTCTTGCTCTTTTTAGATAAATTGCAAGAGGCAAATGTGGATCTTGGGAATAGAGAGGCTGACAAACCCATAAGAGATAACTTATTTCTATTGGTCGTAGTCCCTTTATTCTTCTTTCGCACTCATATTCTCTTGTGTCAGATTTCTCGACTGATGATTTTGACGAGGAGGGTTTGCTTGTGGACACTCCTATGCTCCACTTCATGTATGGCTCTCCTCAGATTGATGACCAGTTGCCCGGAGATATGTTTCCTGAGTTTACACTCCCTAAGAATCCCGAGGATGGTTCTTCTGAAGGTACGTGCCTCTTCTCAAGTTAATTATAGGACTAGCTAATTTTTGACTAATGCAGCTATAACGTGATGCATCTGAGAATTCTGTTTTGTATTTGACAGGAGCTTTTGTCGAGACTGATCCTGTTGAACCGACTGTGAGACCAACTACACCAGTTGATACACCTACAGCAGTTACACCTCCACTACCCCCAGTGACTCAAGGGGAAGAAGGTATAAATTGAGCAACTGAGAAATGTTATTTATTTCCTCATTCAGGCTTTTGACGGATTTTTTTCCTTTTTGTGTAGGGCTTTCTTCTCGGGTTCATGTCCTTGTGAAGGAGTTATTATCAGACAGCGACCCAGAGAAAATCGTCATCTGCATAGAAGTCCGCTCCTTCTTCTCCTTCGTGAATGCAATGATCGGCAAACTCTTCCACGGCGGACTTTCCCTTCACCAGTTTAAACCTTTCCTTGATTCTAGAATAAATTCAATAAGGGATGCAGGATACCCGGATCTGGCGAAGGCTATAGTTGATGACCTTGATTGTCTAGAGCACGAGCGTCAGATGTTTCGTGAGCTCCGGGATGCAGGTGCTTCTTCATTCATTGCTGTCCATTTGGATGCTCGCTTACAGACATGGCGCGATACTCGGATTTTTGCTGAACTTGAGATTCAGGTGCAGCGGGACCGGGTAGACCGAGTTGAGGCTAACCTTGCTATTAGATCATCTTCATTGGGCGAGCTTGATTTTTCTATTTCCTCTTATGAGACCCAGATAGACCAGCTCCGAAGAGAACTCCGTGAGAAAGAGGAGACTTTGAGTATTCTTCAGATGACGAAGATACAGGATCAGCAAGCCCACACTGCTTTATCTGATGAGTTGAAATCCCTGAAGCAGAAGCTGGTTGAGACGGAGGAGATTGTTGTGAAGACTCTGGCCTCCACTAAAGAGTCCATCAGAGCTGAGTTGCAGGATGAGCTTAGGCAAGCTTATGATGAGAAGCTGTCTAAGTTTAGTCAGCAGATTTTTAGCCATGGGCTTGATGTATGATTTTATTTGCTGAATACTTTGACTTTTGATTCTCTTAGTGGAACTGGTTTTTATCTTTATCTTTATTATGATTCCTCATTCCATTTGAAATGATTGACCATAATACTCATAGGATTTTTAGCAAACCCTCAGCCTTCAACGGGTTTGATAAGCCTTTACCGATTACCGTTTGAATCGGGCTAGCATGTGGATTGTCTAAATCCGTTCCGCATGTAACGTTGTGCTAAAAGAGTGAATTCTCTGAGACTTTGTGCTATGATGTTGAATACATAGGCTTTATCATTTGTTACGGGAATAGGCTACCGGCGACACGTGTTAGGTGTTGACTTTAGGATTTTTGGCCAACCCCCAGCCTTCAACGGGTTTGATAAGCCTTTACCGACTACCGTTTGAATCGAGCTAGCATGCGGATTGTCTAAATCCGTTCTGCATGTGACGTTGTGCTAACGGAATGAACTCCCTTAGACTCGCTGCTACGACTTCGAATACGTAGACTTCGCCATTGTTACGGGAATAGGCTACCCAGCAACGTGTATTAGACGCTGACTTATCCCTACTTAGGCATCGGGATAAAATACCCCAGAATCGAACTCTGGTGTCTTTTTCAACGGAGAAAGACTAAACCGGCGACGCGTGTTAGGCGTCGACATATACTTTCTTAGGATTCAGGATGAAATTCCCCATGCGTGTAAGGTATGGATTTTGGTGTTATTAATAACAACCTGCCACAATGTTGAATATGCGGACGGGTGTTCTTTTTAACGGTTAAGAACTAACCGGCAGCGCGGGTTAAGCGCAGACTTATCCTTGCTTAGGTTTCAGGATAGAATACCCCAGAATCAAACTCTGGTGTCTTCTTCTTTGGAAAAAGACTAAACCGACAGCGCGTGTTAGGTGCAGACTTATCCCTGCTTAGGATTCGGGATAAACTTCCTAGGATGAATCCTAGATTGACAAATTCTTGGAAAAGGTTGGTGCGGGAAAGGAATAATTTTATATTCTATCTCCCGGTCTTCTTTTAGGATGAAGGCGAACCCGAATACAAGGAAGAATTTTATATTCTATTCCTTGATTCTAGAAAGGAAGAATTTTATATACTATTTCTAGCGCAAAAGAAACTAGAAGTGGGATCTCCACTCCGAGAATCTGGAAAATCTAGATAAACTTACCTTTTATAGGACTGATTATCTAATCTGAAGATGAATTCTTCGTTTATCGAAGTGGAATTTCAACTTTGGTCATAACCATGAGAAGGCTTAACCAAAGAAAATGAAGGGAGTTCTTTCGTTTATCGAAAGGGGACTCTGAACTGAAAGTGGACCTCTTGTTCATGGAAAGAGTCAAGAGGGCCAGAAAGATGCTTTTGGTGGACTCACTGTCAATTGAAATTAATCAATGAGGGATTTTGGTGGTGAAAATGATTTTGGGTTATCCTTTAGAATATTAAGTGTAATATTCTTCAATGAACTTCCCGGTAAATGGGTTATCCTGAACGTACTAGGGATAGTACTTTTTCAGGAACTTCCCATTTATTGGTATTAATTGCCTAGCGCCCTCTTGAGTAATCAGGCGATATGCACCGTTTGAGTAGACTGTGTCTATCACAAACGGTCCTTCCCATTTGGGTTCAAACCTTTCTTCTTGGAGTTGAGGATTATCGGTCCGCGAGCAGCGAGGACCAGATCTCCTTCCTTAAAGCTTCTTCGTCGGACTCTTTTGTTAAAAGCCCTAGATATTCTGGCTTGATAAAACTCAATGTGTTGTTGAGCTTCCAAGCGCTTTTCATCCAACCTTTCGAGTTCTTCGAGACGTTTTTGATGTTGTTCTTCTATCGTAATCTTGGTTACGAGAGCGATCCGAAAGGATGGGATTTGAATCTCCAATGGTAGCATAGCTTCACATCCGTATACTAACGAATATGGGGTGGCCCCTGTAGGTGTACGTATCATGGTGCGATAAGCCCAGAGTGCTTCACCGAGTTTATCGTCCCAGTCTCGTTTATTGGTCTTCACGAGCTTTGACAGGATCTTAATGATCGTCTTGTTAAACGCCTCAGCTAATCCATTCGCAGCGGGATAATAAGCTGTTGACGAAACATCTTGAATTTTGAACTTGTCACAAAACCTGACAAAGGCGTTGCTTATGAACTGTGGACTGTTGTCATGAATGATCCGTCTTGGCATGCCGTGTCGGTATATGACATGATGTTTGATGAGACTGATGACGTTGTTCGTCTTCACTTCTCTAAGCGGAATTGCTTCAGCCCACTTTGAAAAGTAATCCGTGATTGCGAGAATGAATCGATCACCTTTGTCTGAAGGGGGAAAAATATGACCGACAATGTCCATACCCCATGTCTCGAACGGCCAAGACGTGGTTGACGTGTATAAACGCTCTGGTGGTTGGTGCATATAATTTGCATGTATTTGACAAGCGTGACACTCTCGGGCGTATTCGATTGCGTCACGAACCATTGTTGGCCAAAAATATCTCATTCTCCTGATGCGATCATACAGTTTGGGACCGGGCTGATGTGCACCGCATTCTCCTTCATGTGCTTCCTTAAGAACTTCTTCTGCTTCTTTGTTCGAAAGGCATCGGAGTAACAAACCATCGTACCCTCTACGATATAATGTATGGGTCTCGGTATTATAAAAGAATCTTGGTGCTCTTCGGCAGATTGATTCCCTTTCTTTTACATCCTCAGGCAAAATACCATATTGGACGTAGTCAATGATAGGAAAGCGCCAATCTCGGGACTCAGGCCCAATTTGAGTTGAATTCACCTCTTTGGTGTTTATGTTTCCGTCATCTTCCTCTTCAATATCCATATCGTATATGGGTATGCAGAGCTGATGCGTCCTTACTGTGACTAATAGTTCAGTTTCGGGAGGCTGCGCAAGTGATACCGCTAGTACTGCCAGTGCATCCGCATAAGCGTTCTGGAGACGAGGGATGTATTCAATAAAGAATTCTTCAAAAGAATCTGCCATTTTGATGGCCTCCTGGTGGTACGGGATCAGGTCTTGGTTCCTGACTTCATACTCTCCACGGACTTGGTTGACTATCAATTGAGAATCCCCAAAAGCTTCGAGATATTCGACCCCCAGCTCCTTGGCGAAACTGAGTCTAATGAGAAGCGCGCTGTACTCGGCTACGTTATTGGAACACGGACTAGTCAGTGAATAAGCCTGATGCATCACATGCTTCCCCGGGGAAATTAAGACAACTCCAACTCCGGAGGAGACTGTAGAACATCCGGGGGTTATTGCCCTATTAACTGCTCTCGAAGCACCATCGAAGTATAATTGCCATACTTGTTGGTGCGATGTAGTGTTAACCTCGTGGGTTTCATCCGACAAGTCATCATATACTTTTGCGAATACCAATGCGAGGCATTCTTTCTCAATCATCGGATATCGAGACTCGGCGCCTATCAAGGTCCGACTTAGGTAATAGACTGCCTGTTCGTGACCATTATCATCGTCTTGTGCTAGTAAGGCACTTATCGAGTGGTTCATCGCCTTGAGATAAATCAAGAATGGTCTACCTGATTTTGGTGCAACGAGAACAGGAGGATTCGTCAGATATGTTTTGATATCTTCGAATGCTTTTTGGCAGGCGTCGTCCCAAATAAATGACACCCCTTTCTTGTTTAGTTTAGAGAATGGTTGGCACTTCCCAGAAAGATTTGAGATGAACCGCCGGATGTAAGCTAAACGCCCTTGCAATCCTCTGAGCTATCTTAGATTTCTAGGGGGTTGCAGTTCATGTATCGCCTTCACCTTATCAGGATCGATATGTATACCTTTAGTGGTGACGACGAATCCAAGGAATTTTCCGCTGGACATCCCAAGGAAGGATTTAGTAGGATTCATCTTCAATTGATGACTCCGCATGAGATCGAACATCGTCTTCAAGTACTTGATGTGATCCTCTTTGTTGCGGCTTTTTACAACCAAATCATCAACGTAGCATTCGACTGTTTTCCTGAGATGTTCTTGGAAAATCTTAGTCATTGCTCGCTGGTACGTGGTGCCTGCATTCTTTAGACCGAAAGGCATCACGGTGTAGCAAAAGACACCAAGGGGCGTTCTGAACGTTGTATGCTTCTCGTCATCTGGGTGCATCTTGATTTGGTTATATCCTGAAAAACCATCCATAAAAGATATTCTCTCAAATCCACATGTATTGTCGATAATGAGATCTGTGATTGGGAGAGGAAAGTCGTCTTTTGGACATGCCGTGTTCAGGTCCCTGAAGTCGATACAGATCCTGATTTTACCATTCTTTTTCATGACGGGAACAATATTGGCTAGCCAGTCTGGATGTTGCTCCTCTCGGATAAATCCTGATTCGATCAATTTTTTAACCTCTGCCTCGATGGCTTCCATAATCTGCGGACGAAACCGTCTTTGTTGTTGTTTGACAGGTTTGGCATCCGGCTTGATATCGAGGCGGTGCATTGCTACATTGGGGTCGAGCCCTGGCATATCTTCATAGTTCCAAGCGAAGACGTCAATGTATTCCCTGATGAGAGCAATTAATTCCTCCTTCTCATTTGAGGGAAGACTATTGCTGATGAATATAGGCTTTGGGTTGGCCTCATCACCCATGTTAACTTAGACTATTTTATCTTCAGTGGGGGGTTCCCTCTGTTCGAACCTATCACCATACTATATGTTCAGGTAATGAACCCATGGGTCTTCCCATGTTGGCATTTGATCCTCATTCTCCATTGTAGACGGATCAGCTGTAGCCATGTTCGTCATTAGGGCTTTGAAAGCTTCGCCTAGACTTGTATCGGAATCCCATTCCAAGACATCTGATGAATTTCCATCTTTGTATTGCTCAGATGATTGGTTATTGATTAACCAGCAACATTCGTCTTCTGAAGAAGATTCATACCCTAACCCTCGTCTATATTTATAATAATCATCTGGTTTCCCTTTGGGTACATATGCCGCTTTGGCTGGAATACGAGGACCTCGATCGAAGTATAGACCTTCTCCGAGTGTGAAATCATATCCCTGTTTTTCCATGAGCTTGCACGCTTCCGAACTATACTTAGATAAATGCTGATCAGGTTTGTCATCATTCTCATCTTCTTTTAAGAAATGATCTGGTAATGGAAAGCTTTTTCCTTTACCGTAAATCACTTCTTTTGCGCCTCTTATTTTTTTCGGGATGACCAGGGTTGTTCCGAAAGAATGCTGGAGGCGTTCCTTTGTTATATAGGACGATCGAAGCGGCATATATAAATCAGGCTTATCATACAATTCTTTTATCACATCATCAAGAGACAGGGAGTACTCTAAATCGTTATTTATTTCATTATTGGCAAGTTGCCAGTTACAACTGCCCTCTGACGATTGTTCATCGTCAAGGTTGATTACAAAGGGTACAATGTCGTTTAAAACATAACCTCCATTGTAATCAAATCCGGCTTCGGTATCAGCTTCTTCTCCACTGTCCGTGCCATGGGCCGATGATTCAGTATCGGATTCGTTACCATAAAGGAGAGAATCAGTGAAATAATTCTCAAACCCTTTAAATGGTTGTTTATCCGCGACCAGGAAATGCATCAAGCGAAGCGGCATAATACTCATAGCAGAACCCGGATCCACTTGGATTCGGTTGACTTCGCTGGAGCCAATGTATCCAATGAAATATAGGGGTCGATCATGGTTTGAATTCTTCGTCTGCATATCCTCTTTGGTGAAGGTAATGCAAGGAAGGTTTTTAGCCGCTATATTGCAGTGTTGAATTAACGATCCTGGCTCTTCAAGTGCCGGCTTGATCCGAGTAAGGAACACTTCTGAATTGGCCAAGGCTTCTTGCAAGGCTTCCCTTGTTTCTTTAGACAACCGTAGCAACTCATACAATGTTATCCACGCTGGGATGTTAGATAGTTGAGCCATAATATCGAAGACATGCGGAGTGTTTGAGCTTTTCGGTTTATCTCTTCCAATCGGGCGATTGAAACGAGACTGCTTCAGATTCTGCACCTCCTAGGGCCTCTTTTCTTTCTGTTTATCAACCGGCTGTCGTCGAGCTTCTTCAACCGGTCTAGGAGTCGTAATCACACCCATCTCCGTGAGAGTTTTGGCTGGTCCCCGTTTATTCGCCCCCTGCTCAGCTAACTGATCACTAGGTGATGGATAGTTGAAGTGATACTGAGAGCGGGAAGGTAGGGGCTTCATTATCATCTTCTTCAAAGATCGCGGAGGTAGCATTGCAAGACTTGCCTTTACCCTTCTTGGTCGAGGAAGTCGTCCACTGATCGTCTTCAATTAGATCGGGATGAACCCAGAGGATTTCGCCGTTTGGGGCTGTGTGTGGCACAAGTCCTTTTTGGCACTCTCCATGTGGGTCGTCGTTTACCATCTTCATTCCTACTTTGGTGATGCATTCTGGTTTAAACCATGCTATGGGCACCGATCCAAAGCTGATTGAAACCGCATTTGCTCCAACGTTCTTGGACGGCTTCGGAGTTATGACGCCTACATCAATTAACGCCTGGATCTTATCCTTGAGATGGTAGCATGACTTGGTAGGGTGATGGACCACTCTGTGGTATGCGCAATACTTCGGATCCGTCACTTTGCTAGCCCCTTCTTGATCCACAATCGACGGCAGCTGGATTTTGTTATTCTCCAACAGGTACTTAAAGATGCCGGGAACTTCGTCATCTTTGAAGGAGTACACTTTAGGAAATCTTGGCTCTGAAGATTTCTGCTTCTGAGGCCGTTGTTGCCATTGCGACCGAGATTGTTGCGGCACTTGTTGCTGCTGCTGTTACTGAGGTTGCAATTGGAAAGTTTGATTAGTATCAACTGCATTAGCATGTGCCTTACCTTTCCCTCGTGGGACGAAATTCTGCTGTGGAGCATTCATCGCCTGTTGGCCTCTCTCTGCCTTCTTCCATCTTAGGAATCGCTCGGCTTGCTCTCCTCGGACCTTCAAATCCTTCCATGTTTTGGACGGTGCTGTCCCCATTGCTTCCAACACGTCCAATGCGAGGTTGTTGTGGCAAGTCTGGAGAATGAACTCCTCAGTGATCGAGTCTCGACAGTTCATCACCTTGTTCCGAAACCTTTTGACGAAGGTGTCAACCAATTCCCCATCTTTCTGTTTCTCATCAAGCAACGACCCGATGGATATCTCGGTGTCGTTGTCGAAGAAATTGGTGAGGAATTTAGTCTCCATATCATCCCAGCTATTCACGCTTCCTGGCTTGAGGCGACGATACCAATCGAAGGCGGCTCCACGAAGAGTGCCAACGAAGGACCGTACCATCAGAGGCTTATTACCAGAGATAACCCCCAGGTGCGATTTGAAGTAAATCAAATGCTTAGTGGGTGAACCCATCCCATTAAACGGCGTGAAGTTAATTAGATTAAACTTCGCCGGATACGGGATTGATTCCCATTCTCTTGGGTATGGACAAGGAATGCCCGTCTTCTTCATCTCTTGAGCGGAAATCAACGTATTGATTTTGCTCTCGAGATTTTTGATCTTCAAGCTTTCACCTGTGTTTTCACTAGCATTCTCGTTACCACCCCCTGCATTGACGGGAGGATTATTGGCATTATGAGTCTCGTTCGCATTCGTGTCCTCATCTTCCTGATGAATCTGGTTACGACGACTTGGCTCGCCTTGCTGGTTCATCAATGCTTGGATTTGTTGGTCATGCATTTCTCTCATATTCTGCATGGCCATCTGCATTTCGAACCTGAAGCTCTCCTGTTGTTTAGCCATGGCCTCTTCAAGCATCTTGGCCACTTGTTCCGCACTTATCATAAGTGCCTCGCGAGGTTGTCCCTCGCTGGATACTGTATTATCTGATGCCACCGCGGAGCCGGCATCAGATTCTTCATCTTCTGAAGGGCAAATGCTTAGTGGGTGAACCCATCCCATTAAACGGCGTGAAGTTAATTAGGTTGAACTTCGCCGGATATGGGATTGATTCACATTCTCTTGGGTATGGACAAGGAATGCCTGTTTTCTTCATCTCTTGAGCGGAAATCAATGTATTGATTTTGCTCTCGAGGTTTTTGATCTTCAAGCTTTCACCTGTGTTTTCACTAGCATTCTCGTTACCACCCCCTGCATTGACGGGAGGATTATTGGCATTATGAGTCTCGTTCGCATTCGTGTCCTCATCTTCCTGATGAATCTGGTTACGACGACTTGGCTCGCCTTGCTGGTTCATCAATGCTTGGATTTGTTGGTCATACATTTCTCTCATGTTCTGCATGGCCATCTGCATTTCGAACCTGAAGCTCTCCTGTTGTTTAGCCATGGCCTCTTCAAGCATCTTGGCCACTTGTTCCGCACTTATCATAAGTGCCTCGCGAGGTTGTCCCTCGCTGGATACTGTATTATCTGATGCAACCACGGAGCCGGCATCAGATTCTTCATCTTCTGAAGGTAGTCTTGTCCGAACCCTTCTATAAGTTGCTCGTTTGATGGTTCTGGACTGCAGACGGGTTATACGTCAGGGTGCTTTCAGGATCGACTCGAGATTATCCCGTGTCGATGTCCCTTTGCTGGTCATATTGGTGGTGACCCTCGGAAATTCCCTATCTTCAACCACCGCTCTCCTTCGTCGGAAACACCTAGGCCTTGGTTTTGGCGTTTCGGTACTGAGTCTTTCGAAAACCGAAACTCTTTCAAGAACTGTCTTGATGCAGTTACATTCAGACAATACTGCCCGAATGAGTTTGGAACAGGGGCATTGAGTTTCTTGTTCTCGAGGACTCCTTTTCCTGGTTTTACTCGTACCCTCAGCACGATAGTACAACTCGTCAGCTTGACAGTCGGAGTAACCTATCGTGTGTGGGCACGACTTCTCAGGTATAACGTTATCGTCATCAGACGATAATGTTTCCTTCTGAGGACGAACTACCTTCTTTGGGCTTTCAAAAGTCACGCGCCTCGAAACATGCCTTTGTGGGCGTGAGTTCTCAGCGGGCTCCTGGACTTCAATGCGCAAATTGGTGCGCGTAGCTGCCCTGATCTCTTTGTTATGTTGGAGGTGTCGGCGACCCCCAGCATGTTGTGTCGTTCGGGGTTCTTCATCGGGCCCAAACGTTCTTGAACTGGAGCTTTGCTTCTTCCATCGGGAAGTGGACCGAGACGCTTCAAGACTGACTTCCTTCTTCGGGACGATTCCGCAGGATCTCCCGGAGTAGCTACTGGAATTACTGGCGACTTTGTTTGGTTCACCGGAGGCTGGATTTGCGTTGAAGGCTGCAACGATTGTGCCTTAGCCTGAATCGCCGCTTCAGACTTCGGCCTCCATACTTGGCGGGTTGGTGGCGGCTTCTTGGCCACTTCCTTATGTAGTCTTCTACGGGCTTCTTGGACTCGAGCCCGTACCTGCGCTGACAGTGCGCGGCGCTTGCGAATGCGCTCATCAAGCGTTGAACGATTCTGTTTGACACGGATCCATTCACTCGTTGGCGGCTTGGTGGAGCTGCCATTCACCTTTTGTTGAGGCTGTTTGCCTCTCCTGTTCTTCAGATCCGCGTGATAGCGGACTACGAAGGTGGACTCCATCGCCTTTGCGAGTTGTCGCGCTAGGCGTTAACATCGCCTCTGGCGGGCCCTCTTCGAGTGAGTCACAACACCCTCAACGGTGGAGGCATCGGCGAGAACAGGGTTGACCTGGTTGGAGGTCGGCGGAACTTCACCTGACGCAACTTTGGTGTCAATTTGGGTGAGAGCTTCGTTGGCGTTCTGTACTTCTTCATACCAACGAACTTTTCTCCTAGAGGAGAACTTCTTGGACTTGCGGGGGGAGGTAGATCCGGACGAGGATGACAAATACTCCTCAAACTTTTGTTGGTCGAATTCATACTCGACCTCCTCCTCGACCGGGATTGAGATCCGCGGCTGCGACGCAACGATCTCAGCAGCGAGATCAGTGGCTCCCACTGTGGTCGCCAGATTGTTCACGGAAAAAATTATTTTCTTCATTGATGATTCTATTAATTCCTTTGTTAACAGTTTATCGGTTACAAAGATCCGGTCTTTTTATAAAATCCGGTTACAACGAGATCAAAGAAAAAGAAAAAGTTACAACTTTCCTTATTTGTCGAACGAATCACGAGATCCTGTTTTGTGGTCTCTCGCTTTTGTGGGTTCTTCGCCTGCGCCGGGGTTAATCCGTAGACCACCGCGCGATCTAGATCTGGTCGGATGTACACGGTATAGCGGGTGTTATCTCACGAAGGAAATAACAGCCGAGGGTACTATTTCACCAAGGAAATAATAGCCTTCTCGGGATCAAAAACCAAGTTTTGATCCGGAGGGTGACCGTGCAGATCTCAGATCTGATCTCTCTCGAACTCCTGCCTTATTTGGCGTGGATGATCACCAAGAATCAGATCTGGAAGTTGAGTCTTCAAAGCTCCGAAAGTTCAAGTCCAATTCTCAATCCGGCAGAGTTTCGGCTCCAAAAGTTCTAACCTCTTGAAAAATGAACCTCCCCCTCTATTTATAGCCTCTGGAAGCGGATCTGGGCCCAGATCTGGGCCCAGATCTGGGCGTGGCTCGGCCACCGAGCCACCCATTTTGGGGTGGCTCGGCCACCGAGCCACCCCTGGGTGGCTCGGCCACCGAGCCACCCTTGGGCTCTATTTATAGCCTCTGGAAGCGGATCTGGGCCCAGATCTGGGCCCAGGTTAGAGCGTGGCTCGGCCACCGAGCCACCCATTTTGGGGTGGCTCGGCCCCCGAGCCACCCCTGGGTGGCTCGGCCATGGCCGAGCCACCCTTGGGTAGCTTGGTTTTTGGCCGGGTGTTCGTCGTTGCGTCCGTTGTCCGATTTCGTGGTTTATCCAAGTTTTATTGTTGATCTGGACTCTGATTTGGTGTCCGGATCCTGATTTGGTAGTAAATCCGCCTCGTCATTGATCTGAACTCTGATTTGGAAGTCCGGATCCCGATTTGGTAGTAAATCCGCCTTGGTGTTTGAGTTCGAACTCTGATTTGGAAGTCCGGATCCCGATTTGGTAGTAAATCCGCCTTGGTGTTTGAGTTCGAATCCGTTCTATGGTTGGATGACTCGTTGACTCACCGAACCGTTAGCTTGATTCCGCATGCGAGTGGATATATTTCATTGTTTGTGCGCGGTTCGTTAGCCTTGTCGCCTCGTTGATCCGCTTCGTCGCGTGTCACTTAGCTTCAGTTTTGTGGACTAACGATCGTGTTTAGATACGTCACCAGATGGTTCGTTGATTTTTCGAATCACCGTGCCGAGCTGTGTTAAGGGACCTATAGGTAGTTTTATACGCCTATAGATACTCTCTAATATGGACACATCACCTAAAGGAGTAGAAACTAACAAAGGAAAGTCAAAAGGCTGTGCAACTAGCTGAAGCCAATCCATGAATGCAAGAGATATAAATGAATGTGATGCTCCTGAATCAAAGAGAACCTGGGCTAGGAAGGAGTTCACAATGAACATACCTTCCACCATGGCCCCACTCGCACCATGATCACGTGGCACCACTGCATACACTCTACCCGTAGTGGTGGACCACGGTGTTGAAGGCTCTGAAACATATGGATCCATCTGTGCTTGTGGTAACTCCTGAATAGCATGCACCTGACCTCAATCCTCAAAACTGACGGTGGTGACTCAAGTCTCTGCTGCTGGCCATGCCCATGGCCCTTCTGCTGACCCTGGCCTCTATCCTGCTAGCCTCCTACTGGTGCTTTGCAGCAATCCATTGCCCTATGACTGATCTTTTTGCAGTTATAGCAAGCACCCTAAATCTTACGTTGCAGCACTCTATAGTCCTATTGTAGTTCCTTCTTATGAGAACCCTGCTACTGCTGCTGCTGAGAACCCTTGCTTTGTTGTTGGGGTCCTCCGGGCCCTGTAAATGACCTCTTGCCCTTTTCCTTATCCCTAGACTGTCCCGCTTTAGAGCTTCCCTCTTTGCTTTATAGAAACATGGCGGACTCGGTCTTCTGGGAAATGGCAGTGTTGGGTACCTCTCGCACTGAGTGAAAACATCGAGACACAAGATAGTGACGAAAGCTTGGGTGAAGTCCCATAAAAAATATCTGAGCCTAATGCTCCCCTGTCTACCACATGCCAGTGAATCTGAGTAAACTCATAATTTTGCTCTCGTAATCTGCCACTGACATGTCTCCCTGCTCCAGTCGGGATAGCTCTGCCTCCTTCCCTGTAAAACCTCATAAATTTGAAAATATTATGGAAGATAATAATAAATGAGTTTTATTATGGTTGATTTTATTCTGGGATGAATGGATCTATTTGTAATCGATTTGAGACTCGTTATATATAATTATAGTATTAATATATATATATATATATTATATATTATATACTATATATATATATATATATATATATATATATATAATATAGTATTATATATATATATATATATTATATATATATATATATATATATATATATATATATATATATATATATATATATATATATATATATATATATATTATTATATATATAGTATATATATAATATATATATAATATATATATATATATATATATATATATATATATATACTATATATATCATAATATTATTAATATATATATACATATATATAATATATATATACATATATCTATATATACATATATATATATATATATATATATTATATATAGATATACATATATATATATATATATATATATATTATATAGATATATACATATGATATATATATTATATGTATATATATATATATTATAATATATATATATACTATTTATATATATATATATTATTATTATATATATATATATATGTATATATTATATATTATATATTATATATTATGTGTGTGTGGTGTGTGTGTGTGTGTGTGTGTGTGTGTGTGGTGTGTGTGTGTGTGTGTGCGTGTATGTGTGTATAAACATGTATGTATCTAAGTAGCTGTCGAGTTTTCTTTAGTGTGCGGGTCGATCGACAGACCCCATTGATTAGTCAACCGATAGCCAGCTAGAGATTTTGTTTGGGTTCAGATTGGGTCTGCTTATATGTATGTGTATATATACATATAAAACCCAAACTCTCTCCCTCATTAACCCTTCTCTCATGTTAAGAAGCCATCTCTCTCTCTTAGAAACCCTAGAGAATTCTCCTTTTGAATTTGGAGAAGCTTTGAGAAGCAAAGTACAAGAGAAGGGCAAGATCTACGGCTTTTGTGAAGGAAGAACGAGTCTTCTTCCATGTTTGAGAGATCTAAACAAAATTCTAAGGCAAGTTCATCTCTTCCCAAACCCTTTCCCCTTAGAGTTTTGTTTTAGGATGAACTAAACCCTAATTTGATTAATAGATCTATAGATCCGAACACTAAATGAAGAAAAGACAAAATTTTGATGATTAGAACCATAAGTTATTGCTAATTGATGAACAGATTAGGTTTAGATCCCTAATTAATCAACTAAAATCTGTTTAGAGATGTTTAGGGAGATTAAATCCCAAAACAAATCCATGTTTTGTTGACGTATAATTATTTGGCCAAGCCCCCACTACGTTAAATACGAGATTTAAGCAGGTTTTCACACCCCATGATGATGTTTCACAAGTTCTTTTTCAGAAAGTCGATTAACTTCTTGAAAACTACATTTTTGTTCATGTACTCTGGTCCTTCGACTGACCCCATGTATCATTCGACCGATTTGACCCTGACGATTGTATGTTTTTCCTCAGGACTGTCAACCGATAGGTTATAAGTCGACTAACCGAAGCTTGTTGCCTGTGCACGTTGTGCACGTTCGCCAATCGGTCAACGGATCCCCTGTTAGTCGACTGGTTTCAAAGGTCAATCAACTGATCTGGAGCTATTTTCCAGTAATGGTCTTCTGCGCACATTTGGTCGTGAGCATGAAGGATGGGAGTGCACATCGATATATGTGTGTGGCCATGTGTCGAGCTGTCGTGATGTACGGGCGACAACTATCGAGTTGCATAGTCAGCTTCAAACATCTACATGAATGGCCATGATAAGTTGTGAGCCACACAAGATTGCGATGAGCCATAGGATACTACGAGTACATATGCTCCACATCATACCTCTTCATAGATGTCTGAGTTTGATTGTGAGCCGCATGAGATTGCGATGAACTATAGGATACTGTGAGTACCGAGAGTCCACAATTCTTTTTTTTGCATTGTGTTCAGAATTAGGCTCATATGCATATACCTCGTTTGGTGTCCAAGTTAGGTAGTGAGCCGCATGATATTGCGATGAGCTATAGAATGTTGTGAGCACCTATACACCATTTTCATTGAAGATTATTACACAGGATTATGTATTTTCTCCCGTGACACCTACCCCGAGGATAGTGTAATATTCTATGATTGGCATTCATATCATGTTCTGGATGAGATTTTTGGTGACGTTTTGTTTATTATCGATTTATGGTATCTTGGAAGTTAGTGTTTAGTAATTCACAATTTGAGATACATGGTATATATATGAGGGTTTTCTTGTTTGGATTATTCCCTCGACGTGCTCATCTCATGTTATGGGGTTTCTAAATCTTAACTCCTCTTAGTACAGGGTAAATGATATAGGTAGATTATGCATATTATAGATAGAGCCTCCATTATATGTTTTAGCCCTTCCCCTGGGGGCGGACAGAGATGTTCTTTCTAGCGCTCTGATACTTGTTGTTTTCATCTTTTTCAGGTAACAGATCAGAGTTTCGGAGAGCCGCAAGTTGATGGGGATTTAGCATAGTCACTGTTCTTCATAGGCAGCTAGTTGGTGCTCCACAATGGACTATTTATGATTTTTGTTTTCTTTTAGAGATGTATTTCATTTTAGAGGTTGAGTATCTTTGTACTTTTTAACTGACTCTTATGTATTAGAGATTTGATGTTCTTATTCTAGTTTATCAGATGTATTTTCTTTTCTTCTATTGGAGCATAATTATAGTTATTATTGTTGGGTCTCATGTTTATGAGTCTACTATCTAATTTAGTTTTGATGATTAACAAACAATTCCTAACATCGTGCGTCGAGTGTTTTCATTTGTTTTGTTAGGAAATCTACACAAACATCGATGTTAGAGGTTAGATGGATTTGTGCCTACACGATCATATCCATTGGAGGATGGAAAGAATATCTGAATGAAGCTTTGCATTTCAAGTCAAGTACAAGTTCAAGCTTCATCCACAACCAAGACGAGCATATCGAAGTCTCTTAGCTGGGATATATTTTTTCTAGTTTAGATATTATACTTTGTGTGTTTATGCTTAAAGCTCAAATATTATATACATACACATTTTCGGTTTATCACTTTCAAGTTAAATCAAATAAATATGAAACTAATAGTTACATTTACAAACATACATGCTAGTTTTATATTTATCATCTTTATTTGAAAAACAATATGTTTATGGACTAAAGACTTGTTTACACTATTTTATATCTTTTCTCAAGTCTATTAATCTATTAAAAAGTGATTCTAAACTTATTTGTATTGATTTCATCAAAATCAAGTTTTTTGATGATTTTGTATTGTTTAATAGTTTGCAAAATAAATGAGTTTTCACAAATGAAAAAAGAAAATTTAGAAATTATTTTTCTAACATGTTCTATTACATGTTTATAAACTTTTTCCGAAATTTTATTATTTTTAGAGTTTATTTACTATGTTAAATTGATTTTACAAACTAAAGTGTTTCAGTAGTTTTTAAAATCTAGAATATCTATTTTAAAATAATTATTTCTCACAAATAAGACATGATATTTCCGAAATTATTTCTCCAACATATTTATCTACGTGTGTGGAAACTTTCCTCAAAATTTCAAGATTTGTGGAGTTGAATTTCTATTTTTAATTTATTTTACAAAATCAGATATGCAAAATTTTAGAATCTGTCGTGCATATGATCAGTCGACTGAACAGTGTTTTCAATCGACCGATCAGTCGGTTGAACAGTGCACCATTGCATAACGGCAAGTTTTTTTTCTAGATTTTGATTTTTGGGGGTTTTGCCTCGTTTTTTGAGTTTTCCTCTAGATTGGGATGATATGTTTAGAGACTATATATAATCCTCAACACTTAGATTTTGTTATGGAAGTTTAGAACAAGTTTTACCAGTTTTTGAGAGTTTGTTTAAAAAGTTTGAGTGTGTTTTGGTTTATGCTAAAGAGCTTTACAAGAGAAGGAGATCAAATTCGTTATGGGCATTCAACTTTAATTTTCTATCTCTCTTGATCTTAGAGAAGTTCTCTTAAATTATTCTGTTATAGCTAATATTATTTTGATTCTCATTTCATAAATTTGAATTATTTGCGTTTATTTTACTTATTATTTTTCACACATAACCTTTGAGCTTGAGTATTTTCACACATTGTGTAATTTGGATTGTGAGTATGATTGAGTGAGCTTAACTTAGTTCTCATATTGTTAGATAACAAAACACTTTGTACTTGTACCTAATTGTTGATAACATATTATATTACATAAGGACACTAAGAGAAGTGGTTAGTGAGAGACGATGTCAATTCTATGAGGAGTGACGTCGGTAGTAAATCTTAGGGAAAGGTCTTAATTCCGAGCACTTGAGGAAGTTGACATAGGCTAGGCAAACACATAGAGGGTGTATTGTGTGATTGTAAATGTGTGTTGTAAACATTTATCAGTGAGCATTGAAAACTGATTGTGTAGTTATTTGAGTTGATAGTGGAGATTCTCCTTGAGGGTGATGAGCGGAGACGTAGGTCGAGGGTGATCGAACTCCATGATCATATTATGTGTTTGTGTTTGTGTTTGTTTTTGGCGTACGCTTTTATTTGACTCTTATTGCTCATATCTTATACTCATTGTTTATATTGTATTTGTTTAATTACGTATCCTTGCAAATAACTTGTTGAATATCATATTTGCTTGGGTAAATTGTTAATAAGTTTTAATTTGGCATTGTAACCGGATTAGATTAGCAAATACCCTATTCACCACCACACCCCCCCCCATCCTCTAGGGTAATTTTATTTGGTATCAGAGCTTGGTACTCTTGATTTGTTGTTTAACTGCGTAGAGTCAAAGATCCAAGTTTTGCATATCATGCTAATCTAGTTTTGAGATTTTTTTTTATCTTGCTTGTAGTTATTAACATGGATATACATGGTGCACCGAGTTTAGGCTATAATATTAATGTTGCTCTTTTATTCAATAATTTTCCTTATGCTCAATGGGTATTTAGATTTAAAAAATTTGCTAAATCTAAACATATCGGTTTATGGGAAGTTATTGATAGTGCATATGTTGTGCCCAAATTAGATAAATCTAAATGGAGTATAAATGATAAGAGAATGTTTGTTTTGAACAAGCTATTGCTAGATTTCTTGCGTAAAGGTTTTGATACATCTATTTCTAACAAACTTTGTTTGTTTTGATAATGCATATACATTATGAAAACATATACAGGCACATCATGGTAACTTGGAGGAAATCCAACGTGTTCCGGAGGATTCCACTTCAAGTGCTATAATTAGAGCTATATCATGAACACAACCACTAGGCAATAACCCTAGTAAGGTATGCAAATCGGACTCCGAAAAATAAACTATCTATAGATGATCTCACATGTGCATATAAAAGATTAATGCATGCCTACAACAAGTTGTATAAAAACTTTGTAAATTTAAAAGCAAGCATGTGAATTTAAAACCCGATCATGAGTTGCTAGCATCCAAATTTGATATCATTGTTAAAGAAAATATAACACTTAAAGAAAAACAATGATAAGTTAAATTTGGAAAATAAAAATTTAACTTCAAATATAGCTAGCCTATCTCATGCTAAGAATGATATCATGTTAGAAGTAGAATCAATTAGAAATAAATTTAATTCTGTCAAAAAATGATCATACTATTTCTACTTCTATTGCCAACGCTTCTATGTCTAATGATAAGTTGAATAACATTAAAAATCATATTTCATCTTTAGATTCATCTCTTAATACATGCATTGTAAATAATAAGAAACTTGTGGACCTATGTACAAAGTCAAGTGCTAATTTTACCAAACCACGCACTCACTATTCACATATGTATAGCAAAGTTTATAAATGATCTATTTGCGGTCATAAAAGCCATTTAGCTTAATTTTACTATGATGCACAAAAATCCACTAAGTTCATTGTTATTACCCCTTGTGCATCCCACCAAGTTTCTTTATCATCACACATACATACACATGCACCTATTGTTCATCATAAGCATGATCTTGTGTTTAAGTGTGATTATTATGGTAAATTTGGCCATTTGGAAAAAAATTGTTTCGACTTACAAAAGGTTTCATATTTGTCAAATGCTTCTAAAAGACTACGTGTGTTTAAATATGATTATTGTGGTAGAGTTGGTCATATATAAAAATTTTGCTTTGATTTACTAAATATTTCAAAATCATAAAATGTTTCAAAAAGACTACAATTATTTAAAAATGTTTCTCGTGCACAATCTCATGGTCAACAAAAACAATGAGTCCATTTTATTGCACTTATTGTAATAGGAAGGGTCATTTGTGTGAATATTGCTATCATCAGATATGTGCACTAAATACACCAAAATAGGATCATAACCTAAGGGCATTGAGCTTTAATGATAGGGGTCATGTCACTAAACTTGTCGGCATCAAAAATATTTGGGTGCCAAAACAAAATTGATTATTTTTATTTTGTGTTTTTGGATTTTTAGGTTTCATATTTTTATAACAATGTAAATTGATAAGATTTTTAAAACCACTCATATTTTTCTCTTTAAAAGAAAGTATTTTCAAATATATATACATTTACGTTGTTGAAAAAAATATTAAAAATGATTTATCTTTTGAATTTTAAAATCATAGTTCATGATTCTCATATGGTTTGTAGTCTTGGTTTGAACTATGTAGTTTTTGGTTTATTTTGGTGTGAACAATGTGTTTGTACTTATGAGAACATTGTAAAATACTTTTATGATGATATTTATGTGTTTGAGCTTATGGATCATCAAATTTGTGCTTTATAATGCATTCTTTTATGTGATTAGTGATTTACATTTGCTCACATAGCTATCATGCATATACTTTTTTTTGGTGATGCAAATATGTGTATAATGAGGAGAAACAAGTGTTTGAGCTTGTTTGGTTTCTTTTAAATATATTGCCTTAATAATCATTGCATACTTTTTAGAGCATATTGATAGGGGGAGCAATTCTTTATATTTGTTTTATACTCACCCATGCTTATAGGTAGGGGGAGAATTCGCTCTCCTTATATATTGTGTTTTTCTCCATTTTGATGTTGACAAAGGGGGAGAAACTAGTGAACAGTGAGTATCTATTTTCTTTTGGCTGGTATCATGCATGATGATTATAAATTATATATTCATTTGGTAATGCATGTATTATATACAATTTGTGTAGACTATTTGTCATCATCAAAAAGGAGGAGATTGTTTGATTTCGTGTTTATGAGCCTACTAGATAATTAACAAACAATTACGAACATTGATGTTTTGTTAGGAAATCTACACAAACATTGATGTTATAGGTTGGATGGACTTGCGCATACACGATCATATTAATTGGAGGATGGAAGGAATATCGAAATGAAGCTTTGCATTTCAAGTCAAGTACAAGTTCAAGCTTCATCCACAACCAAGATGAGCATATCAAAGATCTCTTAGCTTGGGTATATTGTTTCTAGTTTTGGTCTTATACTTTGTGTGTTTTTGCTAAAAGCTCAAATATTACACACATACACGTTTTCGGTTTGTCGCTTTCAAGTTAAATCAAATAAATATGAAACAAATAGTTACATTTACAAACATACATACTAGTTTCATATTTATCATCTTTATTTGGAAAATAATGTGTTTATGTATTAAAGACTTGTTTACACTATTTTATATATTTTCTTAAGCCTATTAATCTATTAAAAAATGTTTCAAAACTTGTTTGTATTGATTTCATCAAAATCAAGTTTTGATAATTTCGTATTGTTTAACAGTTTGTAAACTAAATGAGTTTTCATAAACAGGAAATGAAAATTAAGAAATTCTTTTTCCGACATGTTCTATTACATGTTTATAAACATTCCCAAAATTTTATCATTTTTGGAGTTGATTTACTATGTTAAATTGATTTTACAAACTAAAGTGTTGTAGCGGTTTTCAGAATCTGGATTATCTATTTTAAAATAGTGATTTCTCACAAATGGGAAGTTATTTTCATAAATTATTTCTCCAACATGTTTATCTACGTGTGTAGAAATTCTGCTCACAATTTCATGACTTTTGGAGTTGATTTACTATTTTTAATTGATTTTACAAAATTAGATACGCAAAATTTTATAATCTGTCGTGCATGTGATCAGTCGATTGAACAGTGTTTTCAGTCGACCGATTAGACGGTTGAATAGTAATTTTAGCCGACTGAGCAGTGTACCATTGCATAATGGCTAGTTTTTTCTAGATTTTGATTTTTAGGGGTTTTGCCTCGTTTTTTGTGCTTTCCTCTGGCTTGGGATGATATGTTGAGAGACTATATCTACACCTCGTTTATTTGTTTGAATATCGCACGTCACAATAACACTCTAAGTTGTACTTTTAGCCGTTGATTCCAAGAAACTCGTTGTAACGCCGTACAACCACCCCGACGACCCCCGCTGCAGTTGACGACGTACCCGAGGCAAGTCTCACTCTCCTTATTTCGTAGTTTGAATATTTATATTTATCATGAATTATTTGCATAGTTTATTTGTGACCTATTTATCTGTAAGGATTGTTTAATGAATAATATTAGATAAATCATAACAATATGATAAATAGTATTTTCAGAACAATTATGAAAAATTAAAAGAGTTTATTTCAGCAGCAGAATCATTTTTGGATATTTATATTAATTTAAATGAATTTATTTGAGAACAAAATCATTTGAAAATTTTATATTAATTTAAAAGGAATTATTTTGGAAACAAAATCATTTTTAATAATTATGATGATATGAAGGAATTTATTTACAAAAAGAATTATTTATTTTGGATTTAAAATTATTTTATGATTTTGTGTCAGTAGTTGTAAACTATGACATTTCATGTGCAAAACGATAATGGACTTTATTTTTCTTTTAACCATAATTATTTTGGTATTATTAGCGGCAAATAATTTTTTTATGAGTGTGTTGACTGAAGCCGGAATGCATGCATGTTTTATTGTTTATGATTGCATTTTATGTTTTGCGTTCTATTTTAATGTATTTTCATCGAAGTAGTCATATTATTACTATTCCTGGTTGTGTTTGAGAACCCTTAGTAGTTCATGACTTAGTGGCCTCGTGCGTCATGAACAGACCTAGTGACATGTATGGGTGTGTTGACTGAGTTTAGGTGGTGAACCAGAGTTTCAGTATGGAATACGACTGTTGATTTAGAAAAATGAGAAGAGTTGGGATGGGAAAGTTAATATTCATATGCTTGGATGTGACTGTTGATGTATCTTCCAGTCCCGCACCAGAGACATGTTTCATCCTAGGGTTGGTTTGTTGGACCAAGTGACCTATTTCGCCACTTGAATCCATGACATGTTTCGTCACCTGAGCTTTGCCTGAGTTCGGACCAAGCAAAGATCGGATTGTGTGTAGTCCTCTAACTGCCTGTTTCGCGGGGTTGGATGCGCATAGAGGATTTATGCACAGTCAGTTATCCGGTAATATGAGCATTGACTTTGTGTGAGATGTGGACCAGTGACATGTTATAGAATGGTTAGTTACCTAACCTTGTTACTTAAAGTGATTACGGATTCTTGTGAGATGTATGCCAGTTGTATTTCCTTTCATACATAGATCGGGGTTAATATTTAATTATCTACAATTTGAGACATATGGTATATACATGAGGGTTTACTTGTTTGGATTATTTCGCTCGACGTACTATGTCTCTTGCTGTAGATTTTTAAGTATTAATTCCATCTAGTTGTATGATCTTGTTACTTGGATGATTTTTCCGATCGCTAGTTGCATGACTTCGTTACCCGATTGATTTATGGATTCTTATGATTATCATGTTTTAGTAGTGAATTTGCATGTTGATTTTGTCGGATTTCCAGTTATACATTTTTTTGTCATTCTGTTATCGTATCATTTTCCACTTAGGTTTTTGTTCGTTCTATTGTTTTGTGGGGTCTTGTCGTGCGCCATGCACGCTAACGTCCACCTATTTTCTCTGGTGTACGTTAGACTTAGTGGAAAAATAGGTCCAGCTGGGAGATCGCCAGGAGCCAGAGGATTCTCAGCAAGAGTGCATTGCAGATGGAGTTAAAGAATAGGTCGAAGTTCAGCTACCTCTTCTTAGTTGATGATCCTAGTTTCTTTTGTAGCATTTCCTTTTCCGCTTGATCATTGTATTTTATATTCTTCAGTATTCATTTGTTTAGATATGTATATTGACCCGAATATTATGTCTTGGATGATATTTCTTTTTATGATATGGATTATTTTGTTCTGTGTTGTTCATTATATTCTTGCTAATTATGATCGGGGACATGTGCCTTTGCATTTATTTTCTTGACGCTTAACGTATTAGGTTAAGGAGAAATTTTATTTTATTTATTCTCCTTAATCTAATACGTTGCGGGCTTGTTCACGTTCCGATTCCCTAGTATTTTGGAAAGCAGGGCGTGACAGGTTTTTTTAAGTGTGTTTTGATTTAAGAGAAGGAGATCAAATTCGTTTTGGGCATTCAACTTCAATTCTCTATCTCTCTTGATCTTAGAGAAATATTCTTAAACTCTTCTCTTCTAGCTAATATTATTTTGATTCTCATTTCATAAGCTAGAATTATTTGAGTTTATTTTACTTATTGTTTTTCACACATATCCTTTGAGCTTGAATATTTTCACACATTGTGTAATTTGGGTTATGAGTGTGATTAAGTGAGCATAACTGAGTTCTCATATTGTTAGAGAACAAAATACTTTGTACTTGTGCCTAATTGTTGAGAACATGTTGTAATACACAAGGACACCGAGAGAAATGGTTGGTGAGAGACAGGGTCAATTCCAAGAGGAGTGGCATCAATAGTAAATCCTAGGGAGAGGTCGTAATTTCGAGCACTTGAGAAAGTTAACATAGGCTAGGCCAACACTTAGAGGGTGTATTGTGTGATTGTAATTGTGTGTTGTAAACGTTTATCGGTGTGCGTTGAAAACTGATTGTGTAGTTATTTGAGTTGATAGTGGAGATTCTCCTCGAGGGTGAGGAACGCAGATGTAGGTTGAGGGTGACTCTTTTACTCATATTGTGTGTTTGCGTTTGTTTTTGGCGTACTCTTTTATTTTGCTCTTATTGCTCATATCTTATACTCATTGTTTATATCGCCTTTGTTTAATTACGTATCCTTGCAAATAACTTGTTGAATATCATATTTGCTTGGGTAAATTGTTAATAAGTTTTAATTTAGCATTGTAATCATATTAGATTAGCAAATACCCTATTCACCCCCCGTAATTTTAATTATTGGATATCTCTTCTCTATATTGTATTCCTTGTATTGTCACCTTTGATAAATCTGCTTGTACCCTCTCTTCTTATTTTTGACATCTACTAGATTGTTATTAATGTGATGGTGAAACATGTTTATTCACAGTATTGGGTGCATGGCAGATTTGACATCTTTGATTCACTTTGGACTGTAACCTTGTGTAAAATCAGGGGCATCACATTCCTGGCCTTTACGATAGAAGATATATACTGCTCATCAAAGAAATAGATAAAATCCTTCAAACTAAGTGTCATCCGCTGCTCTGGTATAAATTGGAGTCTTTACCATCCTCCGACGTCGCCCTTTAGGCTGAATGCTGCCAACCTTTACTTTTGGACTGGGTCGACGTCAAGCAAATCTAGGATATTACCCGCATCCTCCTTCCACTTATAGGCTGCAAGTGAGTCTGATGAACCCAAAAACTCTAGGCCCTCAACTTTTGATACCTCTCAACCAGACGGAGCTAAGTCTTCTGCTCTGTGGCTCTGTCGATAGTTGGTGGTGGTGTAACTGCTGGTGACGTCTCTATAATAGGTATAGGTGCTGCTAGCTGTGGCACCACGGGAGTTGGTACCACTGGCGGTACTGGATCCGCTGCTCGATCCTC
>NC_033795.1:32921768-32934121 GCF_001876935.1 Asparagus officinalis
ATCCTCGAGCGCTGCTAGTCTATCTATAATTAGTGCCAGGAGGTCAATCAAATACTGTGGATCCTGCTGCAGCTCGGGCTCTGGCTCAGCATGCCTAGTTCTCTGGGTACGGGGTCTACCTCGAACACGTCCTCGTCCTGACATCTATAATTTCAAGAGGATAACTTATTAAACACAGTAAATGAAACCACAAACATTTATAATATAGAATATAGCAATAGGAAAGCATAAAACATAGTATTTGCGAAAATACTTTGTAATCAAAGTAAGATAAGCATAAAAAAATTTGAAAATTTTCAAATTATGCGCATTACTGTCTCACTCAATCTAGGAATCCCTAGCGAACTATATACATGAGCCCTAAGGAAACTCTATACTAGTTTCATGACCCAACACAGGATATCCTAAGGATATTAGAACTAGAGGTCTGATACCAACTATGACGCCCGTGGTTTCACACAAGGCTGTAGTCCAAGGTGAACCCAAAAATATCTAATCTGCCATGCACCCAACATTATTCATAAACATGTTTTACTATCACAGTCACTATTACTCTAGCAGATGTCAAATGTAAAATAGTGAAGGTACAAGCAGATATAACATAAATTAAAATACAAGGAATAAAATGTAGAGAAGAGATATCCAACTCTATCTATAGATATGTCTCAACAGAAGAAAAGAAAGCATATCTGATAAACTAAACTAAGAACAATGAGTCTCTAAAGCTTAAGAACCAACTGAACAGTACTAAGGCACTCAAGCTCCAAAATGAAATACATCTTTAAAAGACTAAAAACATGAATAGTCCAAAGTGGAGCACCAACTAGCTACCTATGAATGACGGTAAACTATGCTAAATCTTCGTCAACCTGCGCCTCTCCGAATCACCGACTCGCCACCTGAAAAAGGTGAAAAATAACAAGCATCAGAGCACTAGGAAGAACATCTCCACTACCCCCAGGGAAAGGGGTAAAGCATATAAAATACTACACATGGCATGCATATTGACTTATGTAAAATTCGGAGTAGAATTTTTAGCAATAAGGTAGGATCTTATATAGACTTGTGCTTTTCATCTTAAAACTTTTATTCTATATATTTACTCTTCATCTTATAATAATAACAAAAATTAAAGAATTTATTCTTCTCTCCTTTGAGAGTTTCTTGTTCTCTTGAGAAAAAAGAAAAAATTTAAATTTAAAATTTAAAAGGAAAAAAGGGTAAAAAAAGAAAAAGTGAAAAAGGAAAATTTGACCACATCTTCCTTATACCAAAAGTTATTACAAATTTTTATCATTTTATCATTGTTCAAGATCAACCGGACAAATATGTGCATCATTTACTATCTACTTTACCTTGTGTATTATACAGTTCATTGAGGACAATGCAAAAATTTAGGTATGGGGGTGAGGACTAGTCATCTTTTCTCTTTATTTTCATCTTCTCTCTTCATTCCATTCTTTCTTTTATCTTTTTTTCTTTCAAAAAAATTTCATTTGCCAACTTGATAAAGTTAATTAATAATTAATTTACTTGATGAATTTTTAAACTTTCTAATACTTAGTTAGTTTATACTCCAGTTGACCTTTTACGATAACTCAAAACAAATATCTTAAGAAATAATTTTCAAAGTAATATACTTCAATAAAGTCTTAACTTAGACTTTAATTGAAGCAATGAAATTTTTACATGTTTAACTTAGAGGAGAAAACCATTCATTACTTTCTAATAATATGATATATATATATATATATATATATATAGAGAGAGAGAGAGAGAGAGATGGGTATGCTTGATACCAAACACAAATTTTGTGCTTGTTAGTGAGGTGTCTAATTCTCATCCGCTCATTCCAATTCCCAACCACTCCCCAACCCATGTGAATATAGGCCTCAATTTCAATGAGTGGAGGGAAATATGTCACCTCACTACCAAGCATAAAAACTTGTGTTTGGTACCAAGCATACCTATTTTTCCCATATGTGTGTGTGTGTGTGTGTGTGTGTGTGTGTGTGTGTGTATTTGTGTGTGTGTGTCTGGTTTCACACATGGTTGTAGTCCAATGTTAACCTTAATGATGTCAAACCAACTATGCATCCAATACTGTTCATAAACATGTTTTACCATCACATTAATATCACTCTAGCAGATGTCAAATAATAAGTGAGGATACAAGCAGATGTAACAAAGATGATATTATATAAAATAAAAATATAAAGAAGAGATATCCAACAATATCTATAAATCTGTATCAATAGAGGAAAATAAAGAACAACTAAAAATCTGAGATGATAACAATGAGTCTCTAAAACAAAAGAATCAACTGAACAGTACAAAGACACTCAGCCTCCAAAATCAAATACATCTATACAAGACTTAAAATAGTAAATAAACTATTATGGAGCACTAAATAACTATCTATGAATGACGGTAACTACATGGAGTCTTCATTAATCTGCGGTTCTCCGAAACCATGACCCGCTACCTAAAAAAGATGGAATCAACGAGCGTCAGAGTACTAAAAAGAACATCTCCACCAGCCCCAGGGGGAAGAGCTTAGGTGTATAAAATACTAATCATAGCATATATATATATATATATATATAAACTAAGAGGAGTCAATATTTATAAATCCACAACACGAGATGAGTACCTCGAGCGAATAATCCAAACAAGGAAATCCTCATATATATATATATATATATATATATTCATCATCCAACATGCAGATAGTACAAAAACAATGTCTAAAATGAATATACTGAGGTTCTCAACAAGCCTCAAATACAACAAGTCTGAATGAGGGATATAAGGCGTACAGCCTTTACAACATCTATAGCGTAGTCCTCAAATGTATAATACAAACTACAGTGGAGCCCAAAGAAATTATTACATAGCTAAAATGTAAAGCTAAACACTAAAGTAGTCCACTATCAACCTGCGACTCTTCGGGCTCCTGGCTCGTTACCTGAAAGGGGGAGGGACAACGAGCGTCAAAGCGCTAGCGAGCAACATCACAACCAACCCCAAGGGAACAGGGCTCGTTGTATAAGAAAATACAGTTAATATATTATAGATCTAAAATCATTGATCTTACTAAAAAGGGTTTTAGTATTTAGAATTTTACAACACGAGAATAGGTACGTCGAGCGAAATAATCCAGACAAGGAAACCCTCATGTATATACCTTATATCTCAAATTTGTAAACTCCTAATCACCAAACCTGAGGTTCAAATACAGGAACAATAATAAATGAAATACAACAAATCTCAGAACACAAGCGCAGTACCATATCATAGTCTACATGAATGTCATGTCAAAATCATGTCGTGAACTTCTGTGAGAAGGTCATATGCAGGGTTGAGAACTATGTCCGAAACAGGAACTTTATAAGGTAGTTTCCAACTCATAGAATAAGTGGCAAATATCCTACACGAGGACTAAAATGGATTATAGTCCAACACGTGGACTGAAATGGATTATAGTCCAACACGAGGACTTCTATGGATTATAGTCCAACACGAGGACTGTGGCATAGAGGAAAAATCACTGTGATGTATATAATGAAGTCTACTTATATCAATCTACACTCAAACAGTGTATAAGTCTCCAAATCATACCCTCAGGTCATCTATCATGCATGGATTACATAGTGAGACAAAATATCAAGGTCAGATAGTCCAGGCAAACCCCCGAACATAAGTAATATACCCAAAAATATCCAGAACAGAAAATCACAACAGATAGTACGGCGGTCGACCGCACCGGTCGACCGTACTCTGGTATGCGACTAGCGGTCGACCGGAAAAACGTCGTGGTCGACCGGAAATAAATCGTGGTCGACCGAAATAAATTGCGGTCGACCGGAAGAACGTCGCGGTCGACCGAAAATAAATTGCGGTCGACCGAAGCCTCTACACGAGCTCAGCGATCGACCGCACCGATCGACCGCCGAGCAGACAGAAACCCAAATCTGGGTTTCTGTCAGCTCGAAACCTAAAACAAAAATTTTAAAAAAAACGAAAACCCATCTTTATGGAAATGTTATGCAGCAGTAAAACACGAATTTAAACCCTTAAAACTTGGTCAACAAGATCCCATATATATATAAACATGATCTACCCATTGTTAACAATAAAAATAAAGTTTTTACTTCTTTTAAGCTAGATTCAGATCTAGATCTTTTAGACATGAACCATTGGTGAGTTTTAAGAGCAAAGAATACATTAATTTCATACTTTATGCCATAATGTTCTATTAGCTATTCAAAAATACGAATTTGGCTCAATGAAACCCAATAAAACTCAGTTCTTGACATGAAAACGAAAGGGGTGGGGGTTGGGCGAGAAGTTACTCGCCTTGGGTGTTGGCAACTGCTCTGGAGATGGTTCTCTTTCGATCTGACCTGCAAACTCCCACTGCAACTCCTCCGAACTCCTCAAAGATCACCAGGTCTAGTTAGGGTTTTTGAGAGGGGAGAGGAAGGGGGCTAGGGTTTTGGTTTCAATTCTGAGGGAGGGTCTCTCGTGAATAGTAGCATATATATACCCACTTACAAACCCGACCCGAAACCCAAAGACCCGAAACAGAACCGTAAAAGAAAATGAAGCCTGAATCTCTCTGTACGCTGGTCGGTCGACCACACCGGTCGACCGCCACGGTCGACCGCGTCGGTCGACCGCTCAGCACAGAAATGCCTTCTGTAGGCATTTCACATGCTGGCCATATACCACTCGATTTCTCTCACTTGTATACACCTGCTGGGTTCCTAAACTCTGGTAAAAATATATACATCTTATATATATGGTTATTTATCACCAAAGAAAGATTTATTACTATTAATCACACCATTTCATTATAAAATTTTAGGGTTTTACATTCTTCCCCCCTTAAAAGAATTTCGTCCTCGAAATTCAGAAATTATACAAATCTCGAAATATGAACTACTAGGTAATATATAGAGATATTTATACTTAACGATCTAAAATGATAATATTCTCGCTAAAATCCTAATCTAGTGGAACTAGTACATCGGGTGAAAAATCCAAACAAGGAACCCCCTATACATGTACCATGTGTTCCAGAAGATTAGATATTAAGCGGAAATATCTTCGTTCTAGCGTTAAATATAAACATAACCAAAAATATAACATAAAGCAATATATATGATCTGGTAAGAATTTTATTTACCTGCTCAACCAAGTGTGGGTAGTCACGACGCATGTCCTCTTCGCGCTCCCAAGAAATCTCCTCAATGCCTCCTCGGTTCCACTAAACTTTCACCAAGGGAATTACCTTGTTTCTAAGCCTCTTGTCCTCTCTGGCAAGAATACGAACCGGAATCTCAATAGTAGTCAAATCATCCTGAAGCTCGATCTCCGGTGCATTCAATACTCGCTGCTGCTCCTCATCATGTAAGTGCTTCTTAAGCATATAAATATGGAACACGCTGTGTATACTAGACATCGATGCTGGAAGATCTAGTCTGTATGACACAGCCCTAATGCGCTCTAGGATCTGAAAAGGCCCAATATATCTCGGTGTAAGCTTCCCTCGCCAACCGAATCGCTGTACGCCTTTCATAGGTGATACCTTAAGCATAACCAAATCTCCAACCTGAAACTCTAGGGATCTTCGCCTCTTATCTGCATAGCTCTTCTGCCGACTCTGAGCGGCTAAAATCTGCTCACTGATCAAAGCTACCTTCTTAGTGGTCTGCCTCACTAGCTCGGGCCCAAGCATCAAGCTATCCTCCGGCTCGGCCCAACATATCGGTGATCTACAAGGTCTCCCATACAATGCTTCATACGGGGCCATACCGATCGTCGCTTGATAACTATTGTTATAAGCGAACTCTACCAGTGGAATATGATCCTCCCAACTACCTTAGAAGTCAATGACACATGCCCGCAACATGTCCTCCAACACCTGATTCACCCTCTCTGTCTGGCCATCCGTCTGGGGGTGAAATACACTGCTATAAGATAGCGTGCTGCCAAATGAGTCCTGAAAACTCCTCCAAAAGTGTGAAGTGAAAATCGATCCTCGATCCGACACGATCGTGTCCGGGACCCCGTGAAGTCGAACTATCTCCCGGATGAAGATCCTCGCATAAGTCTCGGCTGTATAAGTGGTCCTCACTAGAATAAAATGTGCTGACTTCGTCAACCGGTCCACTATCACCCAAACTGAATCATTCCCCTTCTTCGACATTGGCAACCCCACAATAAAATCCATGGAAATATCTGCCCACTTCCACTCCGGGATGGGTAAAGGCTGCAGTGTCCCTGCCGGTCTCTGATGCTCTGTCTTCACCTGCTGACAGGTAAAACATCTAGCCACATAGTCTGCAATCTCTCTCCGCATACCACTCCACCAGAAATGCCTCTTCAGGTCCTTGTACATCTTGGTAGTCCCTGGATGTACTGTGTACCGAGTACGGTGCGCCTCGTCAAATAACTCCCTCTTCAACTCTGCACTGGCTGGCATGACCAATCTACCCTTCATCCGTAATCCTCCATCTATTCCAATGGTCCAGGCCGCCTTAGGCTCTTTGGAAACCTCCCCCTTACGGGTTTGAATCAAAGAGTCCTTCAACTGAGCTCTGACAACCCTGTCACTCTAAGATGGCTGCACTGACATAGCTCCCAAGAATGCACTGATTCCTCCAATCTCGGGTCTAATATCAAACTGGCTAAGGGTGATAAGATCTCTGTACAAGGAACACCTCAAAGCCGCAACCCGATGTCGACGCTTCCTACTTAAAGCATCTGCTATGACGTTCGCCTTCCCTGGATGATACTGAATTGTGAACTCGTAGTCCTTGATAAACTCAATCTATCTCCTCTGTCTCTAGTTGAGTTCCTTCTGGGAAAAGAGGTACTTCAGACTCTGATGGTCTGTAAACAACTCAAACTGCACTCCATATAAGTAGTGCCTCCATGACTTCAGTGCAAATACCATTGCTGCCAACTCCAAATCATGAGTGGGATAGTTCTGCTCATGCACCCTCAACTGCCATGAGATATAAGCTACTACCCTCTGAGTCTGCATCAATACACCTCCTAAGCCTGCCAACGATGCATCTGTATATACGATGAATATCCTGTCGCTGCTCGGAATGGTCAAAACCGGCGCTGTAGTCAACTTAGCCTTCAGAACATCAAAGGCCTTCTGGCACTCCATGCTCCATATGAACTGTACACCCTTCCTCGTAAGGTGTGTAATCGGTGCCGAAATCTTCGAGAAGTCCTGGATGATCTTCCTATAATATCCAGCTAAGCCCAAAAAGCTGTGAATCTCTGTCACCGTCTTCGGTGGCTCCCAATCAAGAACTGCCATGACCTTAGTCGGCTCCACTGCTATACCCTCTCGACTAATAACATGGCCAAGAAATCTGACCTCTGAAAGCCAAAATTCGCACTTGCTGAACTTAGCATATAGCTGATGCTCCTGAAGAGTCCTCAATGCTATCCGTAGATGCTCCTCATGATCCGCCTCCGACCTCGAGTAAATGAGAATATCATCGATGAAGACGATCACGAACTGATCTAAGAAGGGATGGAACACCCGGTTCATCAAGTCCATGAATACCGCGGGTGCATTGGTCAAACCAAATGGCATAACCAAGAACTCGAAAGACCCATATCGAGTAAGAAAGGCGGTTTTGGGAATATCCATCTCCCGAACCCGCAACTGATTATAGCCAGAACGAAGATCAATCTTCGAGAAATACTACGCACCCTGCAACTGGTCAAACAAGTCATCAATCCTAGGTAGTGGGTACCTATTCCGGATAGTGACCTTGTTCAACTCTCTATAATCTATGCATAATCTCATACTACCGTCCTTCTTCTTCACGAAGAGGACCAACGCGCCCCACGGAGAATGACTCCGGCGAATAAAACTCTGAGCTAACAACTCATCCAACTGGGTCTGAAGCTCCTTCATCTCAGCTGGTGCCATGCGATAGGGTGCGCGGGATATCGGGGCTGTGCCTGGCTGCAACTCAATACAGAACTCCACCTCTCTCACCGGAGGTAATCCGGGTATGTCCTGAAAGACATCCTGATACTCTGAGACAACTCTAGTCTCCAATAACTCAGCACCCTGATCCCGTCGCATCGCCTCCTCGATGTATGCTAGAAATGACTCCGCAAGTCGGTTGCCCTGAGAGGCGGCCACAATCATCTCGGACCCATCGGACGCTCGCAACTTGACTATCTTCACAAAGCAGTCAATACTAATATGATAGGAAGACAACCAATCCATACCAAGGATGACATCGAACTCGGACATACGCAACACTATCAAATCGACTATAAACTCCGACTCGTCTAAACTGACGCCCTCAGTCCTCTGAGCTGCTGGCGGTGCCTCAAGCCTGTTCTGCTGGCCCTGACCTCTACCCTGCTGGTGCTACTGCTGCTGCTGGTTCGGACCTTTGCCCTGCTGGGCTCCTGCTGGTGCGCTGCGGCACTCTGATGCCTTATGTCCGACCTTGTGACAGTTAAAACAGGATCCCTGAAACTTGCGCTGCTGGTGCGCTCTCTGATCCTGCTGGGGTCCCCTTTTATAAGGGCCCTGATGTTGCTGTTGATGTCCAGAAAAACCTCTCTTGTTCTTGCCCTTGTCCCCACTCTGTCCGGTCTTAGCCTTCCCTTCCTTGTCTTTCTGAAACACAGAAGTCTCAATCTCCTGAGAAGTGACAGCCTCAGCTACCTCCCTGACTGAATAAAATCTCCTCGACACGAGGTATCGTCGGAGATTAGGGCGAAGTCCAGCCAAGAACATCTGAGCCTGACGCTCTCCTGTCTGCCACATGCTTGTGAAATGCAACAGCTCCATCAACTTGCTCTCAAAATCTGCCACGGTCATATCCCCCTGAGTCAACCGGGACAACTCGAGCTCCTTCCCGGTCCGTGCTGCAGAAGAAATGTACTGTCCATCGAAGAAATATATGAAGTCCTCCCATGTGAGAGTCATCCTCTGCTCTGGAGTAAACTGCAGTCGGTACCATCTCCTGGCATCGCCCTTCAGACTGTAGGATGACAATCTCTGCTTCTGAACTGAGCCCACACTGAGTATGTCAAGAATGTTTCCCACATCCTCCTTCCACTTATGGGCTACAAGAGGGTCTGGTGATCCCTGGAACTCGGGTGCCCTTATCTTCTGGTACCTCTCAACCATACGGAGCCAAGTCTCCTGTTCAGTGGTCCTGTCTGGAACTGCTAGGGGAATGGCTGCAGGCGTGACCTCTGGTGGTGCCTGCTGAGGCTCGGACTGAGCTGGCTGCTGCTCTGATGGAGTCTGCTGTGACTCAGCCTGGGTAGCTCTAGTACGGGGTCTACCACGTCCTGCCATCTCTCTGATCATAAGAAAATAAGAGTCTATGAGTCAAAATAGACTTCTATAAATAGCGTATCACAATAAGATTTTCACAACATATAGTATTGCACTAATACTTTAAACTTATACAAAAGTAGTTGTCATAAAAAAAAAATTTCTCAAATTTTGAGATATACGCATATATCATCCTCACTCATACTAGGAAATCCTTACGGACTCTATACATGAATCCTAGGAAACTCTATCCTAGCTCCACTACTTGACATAGGATGATCCTAAGGATACAGGAACTAGAGCTCTGATACCAACTATGACGCCCCTGGGTTCACACAAGGCTGCAGTCCTTGGTGAAACCAAGAATGTCAAACTTGCCATGCACCACACCGTGCAATAACATGTTTCACCATCACAAATCTATCACTCTAGTAGAGTCAATAACAGGTGTAGGTACAAAAAAAACAAGTAAAAGATAATACAAGAGATAACTAATGGAATAATAGGGATCAAAATGCTATTTCATCATCCAACATGCAGATAATACAAAAATAATGTCTGAAATGAATATACTGAGGTTCTCAACAAGCCTCAAATACAACAAGTTTGAATGAGGGATATAAGGCGTACAGCCTTTACAACATCTATAGCGTAGTCCTCAAATGTATAATACCAACTACAGTGGAGCCCAAAGAAATTATTACATAGCTAAAATGTAAAGCTGAACACTAAAGTGGTCCACTATCAACCTGCGGCTCTCTGTGCTCCTGGCTCGTGACCTAAAAGGGGGAGGGACAACGAGCGTCAAAGCGCTAGCGAGCAACATCACAACCAACCCCAAGGGAACAGGGCTCGTTGTATAAGAAAATACAGTTAATATATTATAGATCTAAAATCATTGATCTTACTAAAAAGGGTTTTAGTATTTAGAATTTTACAACACGAGAATAGGTACGTCGAGCGAAATAATCCAGACAAGGAAACCCTCATGTATATACCTTATATCTCAAATTTGTAAACTCCTAATCACCAAACCCGAGGTTCTAACATAGGAACAATAATAAATGAAATACAACAAATCTCAAAACATAAGCGCAGTACCATATCATAGTCTACATGAATGTCATGTCAAAATCATGTCATGAACTTCTGTGAGAAGGTCATATGCAGGGTTGAGAACTATGTCCGAAACAGGAACTTTATAAGGTAGTTTCCAACTCATAGAATAAGTGGCAAATATCCTACACGAGGACTGAAATGAATTATAGTCCAACACGAGGACTGAAATGGATTATAGTCCAACACGAGGACTTCTATGGATTATAGTCCAACACGAGGACTGTGGCATAGAGGAAAAATCACTATGATGTATATAATGAAGTCTACTTATATCAATCTACACTCAAACAGTGTATAAGTCTCCAAATCATACCATCAGGTCATCTATCATGCATGGATTACATAGTGAGACAAAATATCAAGGTCAGATAGTCCAGGCAAACCCTCGAACATATGTAATATACCCAAAAATATCCAGAACAGAAAATCACAACAGATAGTACGGCGGTCGACCGCACCGGTCGACCGCACTCTGGTATGCGACTGGCGGTTGACCGGAAAACATCGCGGTCGATCGGAAATAAATCGTGGTCGACCGAAATAAATTGCGGTCGACCGGAAGAACGTCGCGGTCGACCGGAAATAAATCGTGGTCGACCGAAAGCCTCTACACGAGCTCAGCGGTGGACCGCACCGGTCGACCGCCGAGCGGACAGAAACCCAAATCTGGGTTTCTGTCAGCTCAAAACCTGATACAAAAATTTTAAAAAAAACGAAAACCCATCTTTATGGAAATGTTATGCAGCAGTAAAACACGAATTTAAACCCTTAAAACTTGGTCAATAAGATCCCATATATATATAAACATGATCTACCCATTGTTAACAATAAAAATAAAGTTTTTACTTCTTTTAAGCTAGATTCAGATCTAGATCTTTTAGACATGAACCATTGGTGAGTTTTAAGAGCAAAGAATACATTAATTTCATACTTTATGCCATAATGTTCTATTAGCTATTCAAAAATACGAATTTGGCTCAATGAAACCCAATAAAACTCAGTTCTTGACATGAAAACGAAAGGGGTGGGGGTTGGGCGAGAAGTTATTCGCCTTGGGTGTTGGCAACTGCTCTGGAGATGGTTCTCTTTCGATCTGACCTGCAAACTCCCACTGCAACTCCTCCGAACTCCTCAAAGATCACCAAGTCTAGTTAGGGTTTTTGGAGAGGGGAGAGGAAGGGGGCTAGGGTTTTGGTTTCAATTCTGAGGGAGGGTCTCTCATGAATAGTAGCATATATATACCCACTTACAAACCCGACCCGAAACCCAAAGACCCGAAACAGAACCGTAAAAGAAAATGAAGCCTGAAACTCTCTGTACGCTGGTCGGTCGACCGCACCGGTCGACCGCCACGGTCGACCGCGTCGGTCGACCGCTCAGCACAGAAATGCCTTCTGTAGGCATTTCACCTGCTGGCCATATACCACTCGATTTCTCTCACTTGTATACACCTGCTGGGTTCCCAAACCCTGGTAAAAATATATACATCTTATATATATATGGTTATTTATCACCAAAGAAAGATTTATTACTATTAATCACACTATTTCATTATAAAATTTCGGGGTTTTACAATATATATATATATATATAGATTATTTCCAGGCTCGCACCAACGATATTCCTGTGTAGCGTTGGGGTGGGTCTGAGGTGATGTGATATTATGCTTGTTGATTATTTCTAGGCTCGCACCAGTGAAATTCCTGTGTAGCACTGGGGTGAGTCTGAGGGGGGTAGTGAATAGTTACGTGTGGATGAATTGTGAACAACCGGTTATTCGTGAATATGAGTTTTGACTATACGTGACAGGTAGACCAGTGAGTTGTGATAGGATGGCTAGTTGTGTTCTTTTCATACATAGATCGGGATTAATATTTAATTATTTACAATT
>NC_033795.1:32934236-32935652 GCF_001876935.1 Asparagus officinalis
TATATATATATATATATATATATCATGTATCTCAAATTGTGAATCAATAAATATCAACTCCAAAAATATCCTACGAATAAAATAATCAACCAAGAAATACATTACCAACACATCATCCAATAATATGTCGTACATGTCGTACCATAGTATCTCACACTACCCTCAGGTAGGTGGCACGGGAGCAAATATACAATCCTGTGAGAAATTTATCAAAGTATAAAGCTTCACATAATGGAAGCCATAATGCTGGACAACATCCATAATCAATGCTCGCAAAAGTCCTAGGCGTCCCAACGATATAGAGTGTAGTCGTCTACAGTACCATGTTGCTCACTGACTAACGCACTCAGAGTGCAGTCACCCATAATATCATGCGATGCACGGACATGCGCACTCAACCACCAAAATAATGATGCATCATGGAGTGTAGTCGCCCACTAAATCTCATATGGTGCATGGACTATTGCACTCAGAGTATAGTCACCCGCGTTCTCTTGCAGTGCATGGACATGCACACTCAACCACTAAAACAATGATGCATCACGGAGTGTAATCACCCGCAAAATCTCCTATGGCTCGTTCTTCGTGTTCATGACCAAACATGCATGGAAAATCATCATAAGAAAAAATAGCAGATCAGTCGACCGAACTAGTGAATTAGTCGACTGACACTAGATCAGTCAATTGATTGCCTATCAGTCGACCGAGCGCGAACGTGCACAAACATGCACAAGAAGCAAAGTCTTGATCGGTCAATCGATACATATGTCGGTCGACTGGCCAGAGAGAAAATCACACAGAACTAAGGGTCAAATCGGTCGACTAATTCAAAGGGTCAGTCGACCAACCTAAGTACTGGAACAAAAACGTAGTTTTCATGAAGTTAAAAGACTTTCTCAAAAAGAACTCGTGAGAATATTATCATGGGGTGTGAAAACATTTAAATCTTGTATTTAATATAGATGGGCTTGGCGAAGCGGTATATGTCAACAAAACATGAATTTTGGGATCAAGTTTCCCTAAACATAACTAATCAGGTTTAAATCTGTGTAATTAGGGTTCTAATCCTAATCAGTTCAACAATTGTCAATTAATTATGGTTCTAATCATCAAAATTATATCTTTTCTTCATTTAGTATTCGGATCTACAGATCTATTCATCAAATTAGGGTTTAGACCATTAAAAACAAAAATCTAAGGGGATGGGTTTTCGAAGAGATGAACTTGCCTTTTGAATTTGTTTTGATCTGTCAAACGTGTGAGAAACTCGATCCTCCTTCACAAAAATCATAGACCTCGCCCTCCTCACGATCTATGCTTCATGAAATTTTCCACAAATTTCTAACTGAGAGAAATAGGGTTTTGAAAGGAGGGTGGTTGCTGCTCAAATGTGGGATGAACAAGAAAAGAAAAGAA
>NC_033795.1:32935677-32958344 GCF_001876935.1 Asparagus officinalis
AAAGAAGAGATAGCTTGCATTTTGTTCATGGCGGATTCTAGAGGAGCGTGTATTCTTAGTCCAAAGCGTTATCCCTGTACACCATCTATTGGGAACTACATTACATTTATATGTAAGTGTGCCTACCATGTCAGAGCTTCAGTTATAGCGATTTTAATATTCTTATAAATCGCTAAGATTCAAATCAGCTCCACTCAACAGCGCGTGACTGAGAATCACCAATAGTAAGCCAACACACAACCGAGATATAGTAATGATAATCTCGAGGTGGTTACACCGGTAGATGGAGCGTTAGGCATGTATGATGAGCACTGCCAATAGCGAACTTATATATTAGACTGTTCCGTCATCACTATCGTGTCTCATTACTACCCCTCCGGTGGTAGGTTGGCCAGGAAAAGAATAAAATCTGATAAAAAACTATTTACTCCTACGATACACTCCGCTGTTATTTGTATAAATCATCTCTAATCCTTTTACAATCTACCCTCATGAGTAGTAACACCTCGGATACATAAAAAGCCTATGTAATAAAGTTTGTGGAATTGTTCTTTGACCAAAGAAAAAGTCAAGTGATTCTTGAGTTAATTACTCTCACTATATTATCTCTTGTGGCTGCCTCACTTGCAAATATTTTGGCGCTCCCAATTAACTTACTCAAAGACACCCTATTCGTAGATCCAAGATCATCTTCAGCATGTCAACCTTACTTTCCGAAAAACCGAATATCATTACGTAAGACGGAGTTTAGTCCACTGTGGTCTGCATTGGCCCAGTATAACCAGCCTAACCCGCTAAGAGTTGCTGTCAAACCTTCCGCATCCACATCCTCCCTTGCGGTGTACCTATACCTACCCCCGAACCTCAAAGCGTCCAGCCATCCAACCTAACATGAGACATAAAGTCATTACCTGCGTCGGGACAAACCAAAAAGTGTAGATTAACGGCACCTCCAAATAGCTCGTGCCAGGGCAAAACCATACGCGTACACTCTCCATCGACTCTACACAGTGCATCTCAACAAACGCTCTGTAACTTCACCGGGGGGCTTGGTCCGCGACACGCATGATATACGGAACACAATGTTATGCAAATCTACTGACATCAATCGACCTGGCTTAACTTCAACATAACCTCTCGAATCTGCCGACCACATGCCACCAAGAAATTTTCAGCCTTCGGATCGCTCGCATGTCGAACTGTTGCGATTGTTCGACCCGAACTAAGGTAACACCAATGCCATTAACAGAGCATGACCGTCAACTTGCTTTTCCTGTTAATACATCCGACCGACCAGCAGGTAAATTCTGCGCTATGCTTTCTGCCATACATATCAATTCTGTTTTCCATTCAATTCCATCAGAAATTGACACGAATTCGCTCAAAGAAATTTCATGGCTTCAATCGATCTTGATTTAACATGATTAGTTTATTAAAGTCCATAAAAAACAAAACAATTATTTAAGGAGATCCTACTAAGCCTAACATTATATCTTGGAAACTCATCATGGAAAAAAAATAAAATATAAAAAGATCTCGTATTTACTTTACTAAAATCAAAATCCACCAAGAATCCGTTAGTAACTTCTAAAATCAAAAAAGATCAAATCTTTTCACAGACCAATAAAGAGTGATCCATTATACATACACTAGGCGTGTGCGAGAGAGACCCAAATCAAAAAAACAAAAGAAAACACGATTGTATTTGAGGAATGAAGCTCGCCCTCAAAAATCGTGTAAAACCCAACATGCCTAGTTGACATAGTCCTTCTTCTACCAAAGAACCCCAAATGATCCCATCCTCCTTAGTTTTTTTTCCTCTCAAATCTTTCCCAAAATCAAAAGAAATTTCTAGGGTTTTGAGAGGGGTGTTTCGATTCAGAACTAGAGGAATTACCAGAAAAATGGAAAATTTGGGTAAATTATATTCTAATAATAGTACGGGCAGATAAACGGCCGAACCTTGAAACATCTTTGAACCCAAACCCAAATCACCCAGTCTAGGAACTTAATCGATTTGACCAAACTCATTGATCAGTCATACCAAACCATCCCAACACATATCGGTCGATCTGATTCAAGGCAATCGACGACCCAGATCGTGTTTAGTCGACTAGTTTTTTATATATACTTGCATTGTATCACAATATATTGACCATATATATATACCTAACCATCTCAAATTAATCACAAACCTACTCCATTCATCCCCAGAATATATCAATTATAATAACACACACACCACTCTTCGCACCACATTATTTGTCATTATATATTTTTCCAAAATTACGTTTGGTTTTTCTTCCACAACTCTTCCTTATAAAGAGAACCTTCTTCGCCCTAATTATCACTATGAATATCACAAAACATGTGCTATAATACGTCAATTATTTACTTTAATATTTCTATTGTAAACTTTCTTTATATCTATCTTTCTCTACTTTAACTCTCTTAATTACACAGAACCTATTATTTTTTTGGGGTCTGATTATATATATTCCTATAAATGGGATTATCCATGTGTGTTTACCATAGTCCTTGATATATTAGGTGGGTCTTAATTTTTTATATTTTGTAATCGCTTCTATATTTCCATCGTGAATTGTAAATATGCCACTTTATATCAATATATATAAACACTAACAATCTTTTTTATCTATTCTTTTATTTTACTAGGTAGTTTGTAGTCTACGACAATTCCGTCCTCTTCGCTCTCTCCTAGAATAGCTCTTCATCCTGTTCGTCCTCCGTCTTCATTTTGTCGATTTGCCTCTATAGACTATTTCTTATCTCTTCGACTTTCACATTTCTAGAGTGTCTCGTCCCGGCGCTGGTCAACGAATGTATTGGTTAGTTCTCAATTTGTATTTCTAATCCCGCCTCCTGAACCTCTTTTTCTTAAATATGTAGTGGCATTTACTGAAATTCAGTTTGTCCTCTATTGCTTCCTTCAATCAGTGTAGCTTTCTTCTTTACCGTATGTAAATACAAAAAGACTAATCATATCCCATACACCTGTATCTATTCTTTCGATGGTTGCATTTATTTTTTGGTTTTTTTTTGTGTTTGCGATGACCGCGCTTCTATACTACATTCAACCAATCACAAATACACCGATATACTCGGGCAAAGCTTCCACACCTTGTCAAACGTTTTAAACAACCTTCTATTGTGATACCATCATAGGCAGCATAGTCGTCCAACTAAAACTCTAAGGATCTGCTCCTGATCGCCAGCACATTGTTATCTCTCTCAGTTACCGTAACAAATCCGTCCCCAAGCTAATAAGCTGATTCTCTTCTCGTGCTGCAAAACGAAATCTGGAGATCCTACAGGGCCCTTTTCATACAATGTCGTACTAAGGCCAGGCCATGACCGTAATAGTCGTATCTGATGAACTATAGTTGTCTATCACTGCAAACTGCGATCAACTATATATGCATCCTCCCAACTACCTTGGAAAATGTAAAACACAATTGTCTGAAGCCATGTCTTTCCCCTAAACACTTGGTTAACGCTCTCCTCTATTTCCAGTTTTCTGTTCGTACAAACCACATTGCTATAGGTAGGGCTAGCCTGCTGTTCGAAAGAACTTTCTGGAGCCTTCAAGAAACTCGAGAATGAACGATGTGCAAAACTCAGAAGCCCGCGACTCCGAACACAATTTCTCTAAAATTCCATGCAATATCACATCCCTTGATCCTCCGCGACAGGTCTCCGTCGTATAATTTCTTCAACTGGTAGGAGTGCGGACTTCTTGCAATCACAACCCTTCTGATGTTAGCTTGCTACAGTATGCGTATGACTATATACTAAGTGTGATTAATAATAAAGCGCTAAATTTTAGGGCCTTCTCTCTTAAGAGGGTGAATGTAACCTTAAAAATTTAAAATATTGTATCAAAATCAACTGTTCTATTATCCCGCTTGTGTTTTCTGGATGAATGGACCTGTTTGTAACACTTTGAATCAAATTATTATAGCCTATATACATATATATATTATGTAATAGTATGATATACGTATACTATATCATATATCATACATACGATATGCATCAACGGTATATATATATATTAGTATGAATCAATCATAATATTATATATATATATAAATATATATAATCCTATATATATATAGATATATATATATAGATATATATATATACTATCATTATATATATATCTATTATATATATATATATCATAATATAATATATAAATATAATAGTATATATAATATAAGTATATAGTTATATTAATCAATAATGTTATAATTATATCTATATATATTAAAGTATATATACTATATATAATATCATAATATAAAGTATATATAGTATATGTACTATATATTAATAGTGCTAAAGGTATATTTTGGCGATTTTGGCGATCACCGGTGTTCTGGCGATTTGGCGTCCTCGGCTATGGCTTCGGCCATGTCAGAGCCTCCCTTCAATCCTAAAGGTCAAATACAACCTTCTGAGGATGGTAATCAAGATTGGATCAAGGTAGTTTCTCGTAGGAAAAGGAATCAAAATTTTGCAAGATCTGCTGTTTCATACAATGGAAATCCTCGGAAGAATGTTCAATTTGAACGGAATAAGGATATTGGTGGGCTTCAATCTATAGATTTAAATCATCAATCATCGCATCAGCAGACAGTAAAATGGAAATTCAAATCTGGTGGATCCACAACATGGAAAGATGTATGTTCTATGGGTCGTGAGGTAAATCAGAATTGTTCTTTGGAATTTTTTTCCCCATTTATTGATAGCAAAGGTCTCTCCTATGCTTCTATTCCTAGATCTGAAATTCTTATTAATGTTGAAAAATGGAATAATACGCTAATTGGTTATGTTCTTGGTGATAAACCTTTCTATTCCCATTTAAAAGGTTGTGTCGGTCGGCCATGGAAACCAAAATGTTCACTTGAGATATTTTCTAGAGAAAATGGTTTCTTCTTCTTTAAATTTGGATGTCATGAAGAGTTAAACAGAGTTTTGAATGGAGGGCCTTGGTTGTTTGATGGAAGGTTGATTATTCTAAAAAAATGGTCTGAAAACATTGGTTTAGAAAGAGAACTCCCCACTTCAGTTCCAGTTTGGATTAGATTACCATCACTACACCTCAAGCTTTGGTCTAATAATATTATTGGTCGTATTGCTAGCCTTGTGGGTAATCCTCTTTATATAGATCAAGCTACTGCATCAGGCGAAAGGTTAGCCTATGCTAGATGTTTTCTGGAAATCTCCTCTAAAACTAAGCTACCAAATTCTGTGAGAATGGATTTAGGTAATGATGAATGGCTGGAAACTGCCGTTGAGTATGAATGGATACCACCTAAATGTAATAAATGTCAAAATTTTGGTCATGTTGAATATCAATGCCCTGTTGTTATAGTTGAGAAATGGATTCCTAAACCTACATCAAATGAAACTGAGATGGGAGAATCTATGCCAGATGACAGTTCATTAATCAATGATAATTTATTAAAAGACAATGGTGGTCCAATATATGAAGATGCTGACATCCATAAGAATCAGATAAATGTCGAAGCTATTAATGCTGAAGAAACAATTCATGATGCTTATACTATTAATGATGTTCATTTGGATTCTGAGAATTTATCGGATCATGAGTTGGTAAACCATAATGTTGAAGGAAAGGATATAAATGCTGATTTAAATGCCAAGGAGGATCCTACGAAATATAAGTCTGCTCACACTGGAAAAACAGATACCACGGATACAGAACTGTTTCAGATATCTGATCCTTTGAAGAATGTTGTTGCTGTCATATACAAAAATGTTTCTATAACTGAACCAATCAAATCTGTCTCATCAGGTATTATCGAAGATAGATCAGGCTCCTCTGTCCATTCTGATGCTGTTAATCCTATAAATGTGAATAACTCTGATCAGGACAAAAATAAAACATGCTTTATTGATGCTACGCAATCTGATGGGGGAAAGTCAAATGAGAAAGGTCTAGATTTTCCTATTGCTATTGATAATCCTGACTGGTTAACTGAAAAAGATCAGCTGCTTATGAAGAAGAAGAATCAGATCAAAGTGAATAAAGACTCTCTAGGTCCAAAGAGGGTTACAAGGGTCTCCTCAGCTAATATCTTATGACAATGTTATTCTGGAATGTTAGAGGCATGAATAAATTGGGAAGGAGAAGGGATATTAAAAATCACATACTAACTTTAAAGCCCAGTGTAGTTGGTTTGTTGGAGACTAAAGTTAAATCATCAAAAGCTTACAGAATTATGAAGTGTATACCTGCTCATTGGTCATATTGTAACAATTATATTGATTCAAATAGAGGAAAAATATGGGTGGTATGGGATTCAGAGGTCTGGAATGGTGAAGTTTTATCTGTTAACTTGCAAATTATAACTATCAGGCTTCAAAACAAAGGAGGATTCACTCTAGTTTTGAGTGTCATTTATGGTGACAATTCAGAATCTGTAAGATCATCATTATGGGCTAATATAAGAGATATCTACGAAAAATTTTCCACTTTGCCATGGTTGTTAGTGGGGGATTTCAATGTTTGCAGATTTACCTCAGAAAAATTTGGAGGTATACAACTGACAGTCAAAAAGCTCCAAGATTTTAATGACTGTATTCAATCATGCGGCCTCTCTGACATCAAGAGTACTGGTTCACAATGGACATGGCATAATAAACAACAAGGTAAAGGCAGAATATATGGAAAATTAGATAGAGGATTGGGTAATGAAAAATTCTTTGATCATTTCCCTCAAGCCTTTATAGAGTATAAAAGTACTTCATCTAGCGACCACACTCCAGTTCTTCTACATCTCACTCCCAGAATACAATCTGGACCTAAACCTTTCAGGTTTTTAATTTTTGCATGAATTGTTAGGGTTATGAGGATACTTTCAGATATGTTTGGAACAAACATTTTACAGGTTCACCTATGTTCATATTGGCTTCTAAACTTAAAGATCTTAAAATGGCCCTAAAACTCTGGTCTAAGCATTCTGATATATCTCCCAAAGCTAATATTATGAGGTTAACAAAGCAGCTGGATATCATTCAAAAAGAGCTGAATCAAGACATGGATAATGAGGAATTACAGGATAAAGAATCTGCATTAAGTGCCGAACTAGAAGGTTGGCTTGGTAGAGAGGAAGATGAGATGAGGCAGAAGAGTAGACAGCTATGGCTTCAACAAGGTGATAAAAACACTATATTCTTTTATAATGCTATCAAACATAGGAATTCTACTAATAGCATCAGGCAACTCATTGCTCAAGATGGTACGCATACCACTTCAAATGATCATATTAAATTCAGTGCTCTCAGTTTCTATGAAGATCTTTTCAATCAAACATCCTATTGGAATATTTTCCCTAAACTGACAGTTAAGAGGGTTCTCACTGATGCTACTAAACAATGGTTAATAAAGGAAGTTAACTACAAGGAGATTAGAAATGCCCTTTTCCAAATGAATGCAGATAAGGCACCAGGTCCAGATGGATTCAATGCATATTTTTATCAACAAAATTGGGACACAGTAAGGGATGATGTTGTTCTGGCAGTGCAGAGTTTCTTTTCTTCTGGTACACTTCTTAAACAAATTAATCATACTTTTCTCACTCTTGTGCTGAAATCAAAAGAAGCTACTTCTATTCAAGATTATAGACCAATTTCTTGTTGCAATGTCATTTACAAGATTATTACTAAAATCCTGGCCAATAGATTAAAACTGGTGGTTGGAGAATTGATTTCTAAGAATCAACATGCTTTTCTTCAAGGGAGACATATAGGGGAGTGCTCTTTACTTGCTCATGAATTGCTTAGAGATTTCAACAAGAATCATGGTAAGAGAGCCTGTTTTAAGATTGATCTTCATAAGGCATTTGATAGCATCAATAGGGAATTTGTATACTATATTATGCACTGTATGGGCTTCCCAGTTAAATGGATTAATTGGATTAGAGAATGTCTATCTACTCCCTCTTTCTCAGTACTATTAAATGGTTCCTCCTCAGGATTCTTTAAGAACAGGAAAAAGAGCAAAATTTATTTCAGCAAAGGATGCAACTATAAAGGTGTATTAAGCTCAATTGTGGGAATTGCTATTGGGAATCTTCCTATGAAATACCTAGGATTACCTCTATCAGCCAAATACCCGAAAGCTAAAGATTTTCTTCCTCTAATCGACAAGATCAGAAATAAGATTGAAGGCTGGATGACACATTCTCTTTCATTTGCAGGGCGATTGGAGCTTGTTAAAGCTGTCTTATTCAGTACCTCAGCCTATTGGTATTTTGTTTATAAATTCCCTATATCCATTGTCCAAAATTTGGAATCAATTTTTGCAAATTTTCTCTGGAATGGAAAACTTCATGCTATCAGTTGGAAGGAGGTTTGTCGGCCAAAACAGGAAGGGGGATTTGGTCTGAGACAACTAAGTGATCTTGGTCAAGCAGCTGCTCTAAAATTAATATGGAGACTATTAACAACTAATACTCTATGGTCAAGCTGGATGAAAGTCAGATATGTCAGAGGAGGTAATTTGTGGAATTCTACTTCTAATCTATTGGATTCAGGTACCTGGAAGCACATAAACAGTCATAAGGAGAAAGCTCTGAGCTGCATTAGGAAAACCATTGGGAATGGGGAGGCTACTTCACTTTGGTTTGACCCATGGTTACAGGAAGGTAGAATTTGTGAACTTCTAAGCCAACTAACTCCTCAACTTACAGGCACTAGTACTTGGACAGTCTCTCACATCATTCAAAACTCTCAATGGAATTTCATCTTGCCATGCCTTAGTCCTCTGATACCTTTCATTACTAAAATATCAGTGTCAGGTCAGGAAGATCAATGGATATGGTTGCATACTGGTGATGGGATTTTCTCTTTTTCCTCAGCTTGGAATCAAGTACGGATACACTACAACATTTTTGAGCTTTACAATGTGGTATGGTTTCCCTACTCTAATCCTAGGATGTCTTGTTGCATGCTTAGAAGATTAAATAATAGGTTACCTACAAGAGACAGACTTTTCAGATTTGGTATTACCTCAATAGAAGTTTGTGCTCTCTGCTATGCCTCGAAGGAGACTAGGGATCATCTATTCTTCCAATGTGAATTTTCAGCATTTATTTGGAAGTTATGTAAACTTAAATTGCAGCTAAAGGCTACAGATGCAAAGGAGCTGAAAACAGAAGCCCTGGAAATCAAGGAAAAGTTCAAATTTAAAGATAATACTTATATTTTGGCTAGATTAGCTTTGAATGCAACAGTGTGGCATATTTGGCAAGAAAGGAACAGGAGGATATTCCATGATCGAAAGTTGCACAAGATTATGGTGTTCAGAAGAATTTACGAAGATATCAATATTTTGCTTAGGACTTGCAATTGGAAAGTTGGTAATTCTGTTATTCTAACAAACTGGGGCTTTAATAAAAGATGAATATTTGAGAGCGGGATGATAATGTTTTGTATTTGAGAGTACTATTTATTCTGTAATCTGTTTGGCTTTTGGTAACGCTGGGTGCTTGCTGGGTTCCTTTAGTTGAGGGTGACAGCCAGGGTCCTTTCCCCTCTCTATAGTTTTCCTAGTTTAGTCCTTAGCGTTGCATAGCCAAGATTGTATCTTATGTACTTGTATTTGGCATTAATGAAATTTACTTATCTTTCAAAATTTCACTGTTGAGAAAATTTCCCCAACTTTTTGACTATTCATTCTGGATGAAATTTTGGGAAATATTGCTCCTTGATGGAAGTTTATTCGAAGGAAAAACAGTTCAAAAAAAAAAAAAAAAACACCTCGGGTCTATTTGCATTAATGCTACTAACCCCTTTTCCCCCTTAAGAAAGAGATTAATGGTACACGTTGCAAGACGTTTTTCTTTTTTACATGTCTTTTCGTCATACCATCGTCAACAAAGCCGATTACCTGGATTCGGATCCTCTTCACTATCTAAAAAATAGTGGAGGGACCACTACATAATCACAACCATTGATTATCTAGTTGCTGATTGTGATTTTTTCTTTGAGTGCGAATTAGGAATGCGTGCAATACACGGGGATACTGTGAGTGTTGGATTTAGATTGTATCATAACCGCCTACTAAGTAATCAACGATTGAGATTAAAAGTAGTGGTCTCTCCACTATTTTTTTGTAGTGGAGAGGATCCAAATTCTCCTAGTTTGTTAAAAACCTTGAAATTAAGAGATAATTATTGTATTGGAATACAAATTTATTTGCTGAATACAGATGTTTCCAAAGCAGTAACATTATTCATGAGATTAACCGTAAAAGATCACAACTTTTCCTAACAGCGCATTTCATCACAGCAATCTCTTGAGCTAATCAAGATAAAACATTCAGAGCTTTCCCGTAAAGTTGAATTTTGCGCAGCTCGTCCGCTTAAGGAGCAGAGAAGAAGTAAAAGGAGAGAGATCGGTCGAGTACTTTATTCAGGTGAAGCACATCAAGGTGAATTGGGATGTCGTGCCGGTGAAAGCATCGCTGCTGGAGATCGACAGAGAAGGGAGAGGGGGGACGAAGATCAGTACTGTTGCTCCCTATACTGTGATGGAGTCGTCTATTTACAAAGCCGTGACCAACGCATTTGCTGCTAGAATGAGCAAGGATAAGGTCAAGAGTGTTGCTCCCGTTGCTCCTTTTAAGCTGTGTTATAATGCTGCGGACATCGTGAGCTCCGGCACTGGGCCCTCAGTGCCTCCGGTCGACCTCGTGTTGCATAATCATCACGTTGTTTGGAGGATTTACGGGGCAAATTCGATGGTGGAAGCGAAGAAGGGAGTTTTGTGCCTCGGATTTGTGGATGGAGGAGCGAAACCGAGGACGTCGATTGTCATCGGAGGGCATCAAATTGAGGACCACCTGCTTCAGTTTGATCTGAGGAGGAGGAGGCTGGGATTTACTTCTTCTCTGCTCCTTAAGCGGACGAGCTGCGCAAAATTCAACTTTACGGGAAAGCTCTGAATGTTTTATCCTGATTAGCTCAAGAGATTGCTGTGATGAAATGCTGTTAGGAAAAGTTGTGATTATAAAGTGATCTTATATATAGAGAAAGACTCCTATCAACTTAAGTGGATAGGGAATAGTTATCCACCAAACTTTTTAGCCACTCATTTATTAATATAAAAAGTCTCTTCATATCATGCAAGGATCCCTAGGCAAGATCCATGGATAAAAAGTTTGGTGGACAACTATTTCCTATCCACTTAAGTTGATAGGAGTTTTCACCCATATACTCGTACTGTCTCCACCAAGGCCCATGGCATTGTTTTGTGTGTCCCGTTCGTTTCCACCGTATCTTCGTCGTCCAAACTCGGAATTGCGCGATTTAAAGTACGAAGGAAAGCCGATGAGGAGATTTACAAGCTCCCATGGTTGAATCACATATGGAGTAGATGGGATATGAGGGGCACTTCATCTTTCATAAGCAAAGCGTAGCTCCCGATCAGTTCATATCTTCGTTATTCTGCATTTCCGTTGCTTCACACGGTTCGTCGACTTATTTCATGCGCTCATTGACGTCAATTAAGATTCTATGACTCGGATAGTGATGTTCATCATCTTCTCTCTGCTTCGAGCTACGTGTGAGAGCCTGTAGGTATAATTTTTTATGCCTACAGATACCCCCTCCAAAGTCTTTCAGTCTCGTTTCTTTTATAGAAGGGCCTGAAATACTTTGGATATGATCGAAGGCCATGCGTTGACTAGAGGCTATGCGTTGGCTATCATTATAATATGTTGACCGGTGTTGACTTTTATCATAGCGTGTTGATTGGTGTTGATCAGAGGCTACGCATTGACTATCATTGTAACACGTTGGCCGGAGTTGACCTGAGGCTACACGTTGACCGGCATTGACTCAGGGCTATGTGTTAACTCTCATTACAACATGTTGATCGGCGTTAACTTTCATTACAACACGTTAACTGGAGTTGACTTGAGGCTAACTCTCATCAGAACGTGTTGACCGGCGTTGACTGGAGTCTATACAGTTTAGGCTCTTAAGGCATTAAAGCGTGGCAGTCCCAAATGTCGGGTTGCAATACCAACTATTAAAGTTATTTTGTCTACAGGTATGAATCTTATCCTGAAATTTATTGGATGCTCAAGTCACGAGACCAACTAATAAAGCTGGTGCGTTAATAACTCTTGTCTTTATAGGATTTTTGGTAAACCCTTAGCCATCAACGGGTTTGATGAGCCTTTACCGACTACCGTTTGAGTCGGGCTAGCATATAGATTATTTAAGTGTGTTCTGCATGTAACGTTATGCCAAAAGAGTTAACTCTTTTAGTACTATGAGATTGAATACGTAGACTTTGTCTTTTTCACGGGAATAGACTACCTGACAATGCGCGTTAGGCACTGACTTATCCCTACTTAGGCTTCGGGATAAAATTCCTCGTACATGTGAGACATGGATTTTGAGAGTTGAAAAGTAGTGTCTTCTCTTAGGGCAAAGACGAACTCAATGCTGGAGAGGAAGAATTTTATATTCTATCTCCAGTTGAAAAGGAAACTCAAAGTGGGATCTTCATTCCGAGAATCAAAAAGATTCAGATAATCCTAACTGTCAGAAGGTTTGATTACCAAACTAAAAGTGAATTTTTAGTTTATCAAGAGTGAATTATGGTTTTGGCCCTAACTATAGGAAGGTTTGACCAAGCAGGAGCTTGAGGTGACCCTAACTGTAGGAAGGTTTGATCACTCAATTTAAAAGTGGACCTCTCGTTCATGGAAGAAATCGAGAAGAGATTTTTGTTTTGGCCCTAACTGTAGGAAGGTTTGACCAAATAGGCGGTTTGAGTGATCCTAACTGTTTAAAGGTTTGATCATTCAATTTATAGATCTCTCGTTCATTAAAAGAATAGAGAGGGGATTTTGTTTGTGGTCCTATTGTTTAAAGTTTTGACCAAGTGGAAGTGAAAGTATAAATCACAGTAGGAGTGTTGACTTGTATGAATCACTCAGTGGGGGTTTTTGATGTCAAATGACGAGATCTTAACATGAAGGGGATTTGACAATCGCAATAGACTGTTCAAATTAAAATTTCCAATGCTATGTCAGGATTTTAATAGCGGGAATTTAGTGTTTATCATTTTGTTTGTAATGATCGGGTTATCTCTAAGAATATTACATATAATATTCTTCTGGGAACTTCCCATTATATGAATTATCCACCCCCAGCTTTCTTTGCAAAACTGGATCCAATGAGGAGCACATTGTCCTCAGTCGCATGTTCGGGTTATCCTTCAAAATATAAGATTCTCTAGGAACTTTTCGTCAAATGTGGGAAACAGTTTAGACTCATATACCTATTCGAGTACGCAGGGAGCAATTTAACCTCATACACTTGATGGAGGATTAAGAAGTAGTTTATACTCGTATACTCTTCGGAGTCTTGATTCGGATTAATTTAGCGTTATGACGCCAACTTCAACCAAGTTTATACTCGTATACTCTTCGGAGTCTTGATTCGGATTAATTTAGCGTTATGACGCCAACTTCAACCAAGATTTGGATGCTATTCTTGAGGGCGTCTTGATTCGGATTAATTTAGCGTTATGACGCCAACTTCAACCAAGATTTGGATGCTATTCTTGAGGGCAAAACAAGCCATAGTGGGAAGAAGGATCCTCCTATGGTACACGTAGTACTTTGGACCTGAGGTATTGATAGCTTTCTCCTGATTTGTGATAGGTGACAGTTTGATCTTGTTGTTTTTAAGGAGGGATTCAAAAATGGCCGGAACGTCTTCGTCCTTAAAGGAGTATTCTTTTTGGAATCTTGGATCCGAGATCTTTTGCTGTCTCCCGGGTTGCTGTTGTGACGTCTGATTAACATCAACAGCTGGTGTAGATACCTTCCCCTTTCCACAGGAGACGAAGTTTAATTTTGGAGGGTTAGTCGTTAGTTGGCTTCTCTCGGCCTTCTTCCTTCTGAGGAAGCATTCGGCCTGCTCTGCATGCACCTTTAACTCTCTCTAGGTGTTGAACGGTGCTACTCCCATAACTTCCAAAATATCAATGGATAGGTTGTTATGATAGGTTTAGAGGATGAAGTCCTCTGTGACTGGGTCTTGATAATTCATCGTCTTATTTCATAAGCACTTAATGAAGTCGTCGACCGTCTCTTCATCTTCCTGTTTCTCCTCAAAGAGTGTCCTGATGGATATCTTAGCGTCGTCATCAAAGAAATTGCCAAGGAATGAGCTTTCCATTTTGTCCCAGCCGTTGATACTTCTGTTAGCCTACTTGTTTTGATGATGATTTACAAACAATTTACTACTAATGTTATTTGTCTAGTGTTTGTACATTCCTATGTATTGTAGACAAACAACGTAGATGGAGGATGGATGGAATAGAGCTTCAACGATCATATCCAAAGGAGGTTGGTGGAATGTCGGTGAAGCCTTGCAATTCAAGTTAAAGATCAAGTTCAAGCTTCATCCGCATGTGTACCAAGTCGAGCTTAATGAAGATCAAGATCTAGCTTGGGTAATTTAGTATAGGTTTATATTATGTGTGTTTAATACGTTAAGCTCAATATAATATACACACACATTTTATTGGTTTCTTCGTATATATATATAGTTATATATATATACACAAGTTTTGGTTTCTATGCATATATATAGTTTTATATATATACATACATAGTTTTGAGTTTTCATGTTTATAAATATGAAATCACATGTTTCATATTTACTATTGTGTTTTGGTATTTATTGCATAGAATATGCAATTTTGTGAAAATATTATATTCTTAGTTTTTGGACTTAACAATAATCATATACATACTTTATTAAGTCTATATAATCATTGTGCAAAGTTTCAAAACATGGTTTAGCCAAAATGTCAAAATTCACATGTTTCCATTTTCGTGTTTTGAACTATTTTGCAAAATGATGATTTTTCACGAATGGGAAATGCAATTTGGAAAATTCTTTTTGTAACATGTTTATATACATTTCCCAAAGTTTCATTATTTTTGGACTTCATTTGTTATTTTTAACAATTTTCCAAAAGTCAAAAATTTGTTTAAAACTGTTTTTCAGTAGTATCAGTATTCGGTCGACCGCACCAGTCGACCGATCATTTGTTCATTTCTCACCATGCGACAGAGAGTTGGTCGAGCGACCGGTCCGGTCGACCGAAAGCTCCATCGGTCGACCGCACCGGTCGACCGACGAAGTCTCATGTGTTTTTGTTTTTCAGACCTGCTCCGGTTCGACCAGATTTTTCGTCGCGTTCGAAGCGAATTCTTTTTTCGGTCGACCGAAACGATCGGTCGACCCCCAATATATCCGTAACACTAACGACTATTTTTCTGAGTTGTCTTCTGGGACTTTTCTGTCATTTTTTGGTTTGGCTGAGATTTTGAGTGGGTATAAATACCCTATTGATGTTCTCTTTCAACCTAACCAAGAGAAAATTTTTAAAGAGTTTTTACAAGTTTGTTTAAGGTTTTCTAAGTGTGTTTAAGAGTTTGGTTTGTGAAAATAATTTCACAAGGGCTTGAGGAGATAATCTTTGGTGTTTGGGCTTCAAATCATCTCTCTCTCACTCTTGTCATTTATTGGAGAAGTTTTCTAAACTCAATCTAGCTTTATATTTTATTGTTTGATTATCATTTTATTTAAGCTAGTGTTTATATTGAGTTTAGTTAATTTTATTTATCTCTTTGTACACACACAACCATTGAGCTTATTGTATTTACATTCATAGTATAATTGGGTTGTGGGATTGTGTAACTTAGAGAGTGAGCTTATAATTCGTTCTCATTCATTGTAGAGAACAAACACTTTGTATTGAGCCTAATTGTGAGGATTCACTTGTAATACACTTGTACACCGAGAGAAGTGTGTGGTGAGAGACGGGGTCGAATCCAAGAGGAGCGGCGTCGGTTGACGTGCCTAGGGAGAGGTTGTAACCGAGCACTTGAGGAGGAGGACACGGGCTAGGACCAACACTTAGTGTGTGAGGTGTGATTACATAGTGATTGTATTGTGAGGTGTAAACGTTGTTCGGGCGGGTAAACGTAGAAAACCCGGTTGTGATAGTGGAGATCTCCTCGAGGTGAGGAGCGGAGACGTAGGTCGTGGGGACCGAACTCCGTAATCATATCGTTTGTCTGTGATTGCATTGGCGCACTTATTTTTTATGTTCATATCTTATATCGTCTTTGTATTTTGCTTGTTGATTATATTGCCCACTATCTAGTTTAGATTGTTTACCCTTGAGTTTATATATCCTTGCACATACATTGCCTATATCTCTTTGTTAGGATATATCTTGTTGTTCATATTGCTTATCCTAGCTCATATACATTGTTGTATTTCATACTTGCTAGGATAACTTATTAATTAAGTTTTAATTGGCATAAAATCGGATTAGATTAGCATAAGACCCTAATCACCCCCCTCTAGGGTCTAACAAAATTTTGTTGAATCTAGAAATATTGACTTATGGAAAATTATTGATTGTGCTTATATTGTGCCCACATTGGAGAAATCTAAGTGGAGCAATCATGATAATAAAATGTTTAATATGAACAAGCTTTTGTTAGAATATTTGCTTAATGCCTTTGACTCATCATTTTCTAACAAATTTGTTCATTTTGATAGTGCTTACAATTTATGGAAATTCATAGAAGCACATCAAGGCAACTTGGAGGAAATCCGACGTAGTTTGGAGGATTGTTCTTCAAGTGAGTGTGGAGCATCATCATGCACACGGCCACTAGACGATAGCCCTAGTGTGGTAAGCGATTCGGAATCCGATAGTGATATATCCATCAATGAACTCGCTTGTGCATATGATAGATTATCTCATGCCTATACAAAATTGCAAAACAATTTTATTGATCTTAAAAGAAAGCATATTAGTTTAAAATCCGATCATGAGTCGCTAACTTCCAAACTTGATATTGTTGTTAAAGAGAATGCTATTTTAAAAGAAAACAATGAGTTATTAAGTTTGGAAAATAATAACATGTCTTCATCTATTGCTAGCTTAACTCATGCTAATAATAATACCATGATAGAAGTAGAAACTATTAGAAATAAGTTTAATTCTTTTAGAAATGATCATGTTTCATCTACTTCTATTTCCAATGCTTGTATGCATAATAATGAGTTGAATCGTGTGAAAAACCGCATATCTTGTTTTGATTCAATATTAAACACATGCATTGATAATCATAAGAAACTTATGAACAAGTATGTGGTCGAAAAGGCCATTTAGCTAAGTTTTGCTATGATGCACAAAAACATAAGAATATTAATTCTTCTTGTGCATCTCATAAGGCTTCTTCTTTATCACATGTACACACACATGCACCCATTGTTCATCATAAGCATGCTAATGTGTATCATTGTGATTTTTGTGATAGAGTTGGTCACTTAGCCAAGTTTTGTTTTGATTTGCGAATAGTTTTTAAATCGCAAAATATTTCAAGTAGACCAACATTATTTCAAAAATGTTTCTCATTTGCAAAATAATCTTAAAAGACCATCTTTATTTGCAAATGTTCCTCGTGCACATCCACATGGTCAACATAACCAAATGCATCCTCTTCATTGCACTTATTGCAATCGAATGGGCCATTTGCATAATTATTGCTATGACCGGACCCGTGCACTAAATGCGCCCAAATGGGTTCATAACCCTAGGGCTTTGAGCTTGAATGATAGGGGTCATGTCCCTCAATCGTTTGGTACCAAGAGTTCTTGGGTACCAAAACAAATTTAATTTTTATACCAAGAATTTTAGTATTTTTCTTTTTTCTTTTTCTTGGTTTTGAAAAATTATACTTTAAACTTTTGAATATGAAAACAATTTTTTTTAATTCTTTTGTTTTCATGGTTATTGGTTTTGTTTTGATGAGAGGTTTATGTTTATATAACCCCCGGATTTATTGGGTGTTTATTCCCAAATCACGTTTACCGGATGCAAGAATGATTATATGGGTTAGAACAAGCTTAAGAGCTTGATATATTGTTGCCTCTCTTCAAATTCTTTAATCAAAGATTTTGTTTTGAAGTATTACTTTGAATTCATTATATTTCACTTATATGATGATATTTATGTGTTTGTGCTTATGGATCATCTATTCGTGCCTTATAATGTATTCCATATGTGGTTTGATCAAATCCCACAAAGAAAATTTTCTTGATTGGTCAAACATCATTTTTGGATTTAAACTTTGATTTATGATTTCATTGGTTGATGTGTTTTCATTTGAAAACTTTTTACATGATTCTCATGTCTTCCTTCTTGTGATTTCATAAATCTTTTTTATACATGGTTTTTATGTTTTTGACATGAGACAATATGTTCATCTTGATATATTTATATATTTTCTCATTATCTCTTGAATATGAGTGATTCTTAGCATATTTTTTATGCTTGCTCACATGTTTGCCATGATCTTTTATTGCTTATATTTCATATGGCATTTTGATAGGGGGAGCAATCCCTATACTTGCTTTATACTCACCCATGCTTATTTGTAGGGGGAACTTTCGCTCTCTTAATTCTTTTGTCCCCTTTTTGATGTTGTCAAAGGGGGAGAAATATTGTGAGTATATCTATCTTGTTTGTTTATATGCATGTGAGTTATTATCTTGTATATGTTCATTTTCTTTCATGCATATATCATTTTTGTAAATTGTTTGTCATCATCAAAAAGGGGGAGATTGTTGGCCTTCTTGTTTTGATGATGTTTAACAAACAATTTACCACTAATGTTGTTTGTCTAGTATTTATGTTTTCTTATTTATTATAGACAAACAACGTTTGTACATTCCTATGTATTGTAGACAAACAACGTAGATGGAGGATGGATGGAATAGAGCTTCAACGATCATATCCAAAGGAGGTTGGTGGAATGTCGGTGAAGCCTTGCAATTCAAGTTAAAGATCAAGTTCAAGCTTCATCCGCATGTGCACCAAGTCGAGCTTAATGAAGATCAAGATCTAGCTTGGGTAATTTAGTATAGGTTTATATTTATGTGTGTTAAGTACGTTAAGCTCAATATCTATACACACACATTTTATTGGTTTCTTCGTATATATATAGTAATTTAGTATAGGTTTATATTATGTGTGTTTAATACGTTAAGCTCAATATAATATACACACACATTTTATTGGTTTCTTCGTATATATATAGTTATATATATATATATACACAAGTTTTGGTTTCTATGCATATATATAGTTTTATATATATACATACATAGTTTTGTATAGACTTAACAATAATCATATACATCTTTTATTAAGTCTACAAAATCATTTTGTAATGTTTCAAAACATGGTTAAGCTAAAATGTCAAGATTCATATGTTTACATTTTCATGTTTTGGACTATTTTGCAAAATAATAATATTTTTCATTTGGGAGGTCCTTTGCATATGCTTATCATGCACATCATAAACATGCTAATGTGTTCAAATGTGATCTTTGTGGACGTTTTGTCCATTTGGCAAAATTTTGCTATGATTTGAAAAAGACTTCACTTTTGCCAAATGATTTTAAAAGACCACAAAAGTTTAAATGTGATGTTTGTGGTAGATATGGCCACTTAGGAAAGTTTTGTTTTGATAAGGTTTCGCATTTGTAAAATAATTTTAAAAGACCATCCATGTTTGCAAATGTTTCTAATGTTTTCCGTGCACAACCATTCGGTCAACGCAAATTATTTCAACCTTTTCATTGCACAAATTGCAATCGGAAGGGTCATTTGAATGAATATTGTTTTGACCATGTTAGTGCACCACATATACCTAAGAGGGTTCATAACCCTAAGGTTTTGAGCTTAAATGATAGGGGTCATGTCCCTAAATCTTTTGGTACCAAGAGTTCTTGGGTACCAAAACAAATTTGATTTTCAAACTAAGAATTTTAATGTTTTTATCTTTCTTTGTCTTGGTTTTGAAAATTATGTTTTAAAATCTTTTGGTTATGAAAACAATTTTTCTTTGATCAAATCTTTTGTTTTCATGATTATTAGTTTTGATTTTAAATGAGAGGTTTGTGTTTATATAACCCTCCGAGTTTATTGGGTGTTTTTTCCCAAATCATATTTACCGGATGCTAGAATGATTATATGGGTTGTAACAAGCTTAAGAGCTTGATATATTGGTGCCTCTTTTAAAATTCTTTTGTTAGAGATTTTGTTTTGATCGGTTTCTTTGAATTCATTATACTTCACTTATATGATGATATTTATGTGTTTGTGCTAATGGATCATCTATTCGTGCTTTATAATGTATTCTATGAGTGGTTTGATCAAGTTCTTCATTGATCAAACATCGTTTTTGGATATAAACTTTGATTTATGATTTCTTTTGATGGATTTGTTTTCATTTGAAAACTTTTTTGCATGTTTCTCATGTTCCTCTTCTTTTGATCTCATAAATCTATTCTTACATGGTTTTTATAAATGAGCCACTATCTTTATAATGTCATATCATTATGTGTCCTCATTGTATCTTGTTTGCTTGTGAGTGGTGTTTAGCATATCTTTTCATTTATGCTTGCTCACATATTTGCCATGATCTTTATTTCATATTCTCCATTTGGCATTTTGATAGGGGGAGCAATCCCTATATCCTTTTATGTTTTATACTCACCTATGCTTATTGATAGGGGGAGCTTTCGCTCTCTTAATCTTTTTGTCGCCTTTTTGATGTTGTCAAGGGGGGAGAAATATTGTGAGTATACAATTCCTTGTTTATATGCATGTGTATTATCTTGTATATGTTCATTTCCTTCATGCATATATTCCTTTTTGTAAATTGTTTGTCATCATCAAAAAGGGGGAGATTGTTGGCCTTCTTGTTTTGATGATGTTTAACAAACAATTTATTACTAATGTTGTTTGTCTAGTGTTTGTACATTCCTATGTATTGTAGACAAACAACGTAGATGGAGGATGGATGGAATAGAGCTTCAACGATCATATCCAAAGGAGGTTGGTGGAATGTCGGTGAAGCCTTACAATTCAAGTTAAAGATTAAGTTCAAGCTTCATCCGCAAGTGTACCAAGTCAAGCTTAATTGAAGATCAATATTGCTTGGGTAATGTAGTTTTAGATTTTATATTATGTGTGTTATATACTCTAAGCTCAATATCTATACACACACATTTTATTGGTTTCTTCGTATATATATATAGTTATATATATATACACAAGTTTTGGTTTCTATGCATATATATAGTTTTATATATATACATACATAGTTTTGAGTTTTCATGTTTATAAATATGAAATCACATGTTTCATATTTACTATTGTGTTTTGGTATTTATTGCATAGAATATGCAATTTTGTGAAAATATTATATTCTTAGTTTTTGGACTTAACAATAATTATATATATACTTTATTAAGTCTATATAATCATTGTGCAAAGTTTCAAAACATGGTTTAGCCAAAATGTCAAAATTCACATGTTTCCATTTTCATGTTTTGGACTATTTTGCAAAATGATGATTTTTCACAAATGGGAAATGCAATTTGATGTTTCTATTTTCGTGTTTTGAACTATTTTGCAAAATGATGATTTTTCACAAATGGGAAATGCAATTTGGAAAATTCTTTTTGTAACATGTTCATTTACATGTTTATATACATTTCCCAAAGTTTCATTATTTTTGGACTTCATTTGTTATTTTTAACAATTTTCCAAAAGTTAAAAATCTGTTTAAAACTGTTTTTCAGTAGTATCAGTATTCGGTCGACCGCACCGGTCGACCGATCATTTGTTCATTTCTCACCATGCGACAGAGAGTTGGTCGGTCGACCGGTCTGGTCGACCTGCTCGCGGTCGACCGGATTTTTCGTCGGTCGACCGAATTCTTTTTTCGGTCGACCGAACGATCTGTCGGTCGACCGCCAATAGATCCGTTAGACACTAACGGCTATTTTTCTTAGCTGTCTTCTGGGGACTTTTCTGTCATTTGTTTTGGGGTTTGGTTGAGATTTTGAGTGGGTATAAATACCCTATTGATGTTCTCTTTCAACCTAACCAAGAGAAAAGTTTTAAAGAGTTTTTACAAGTTTGTTTAAGGTTTCTAAGTGTGTTTAAGAGTTTGGTTTGTGAAAATAATTTCACAAGGGCTTGAGGAGATAATCTTTGGACCCTAATCCCCCCCCCCCCCTCTAGGGTCTAACAACTTCTAGGCTTGAGACGACGGTACCAACCAAAGGCAGGCCCACGAAGGGTGCTAACGAATGATCGGACCATCAAAGGCTCATTACGAGAGATCATTCCCAAATGATACTTAAAATAAATCAAGTGTTGAGTGGGGTGTTTGCGGAGAAAGTTGCTATTTCCATTGTTATCGAATCTATTACAACTTTAGTCGTTACAATAAACTCGAATGAAATAAAAAGTTGATCTTTTTATAAGATCTCCTTACACAATGAAAATAAAAAAAAGTTTACAACTTTATCAAACAAACGCAGAGATCGTTCATCGGTCTTCTGCTTGCGTGGGTGTCTTTGCCTGTGCCGGGGTTTATCCGTGGACCACCGTCGATCAGATCTGATTACTAAAAAATCGGGCAGAGCTTCATTGATTCGCGAAGGAATCAAGAAACCGTAGCGCTTATCTCGGCAACG
>NC_033795.1:32959379-32968930 GCF_001876935.1 Asparagus officinalis
GGGGCCTAGACACCCCCTGGTGTCTCGGCCAGGCCGAGACACCCTTGGGGTGTCTTGGCCAAGCCAAGACACCCTTGGGGTGTCTTGACTTGGCCGAGACACCGTAGGTGCCTCAGTTCAGCTTTGAGACGTTTTCAATGCCCGTTTGACCGTTTTCGCTGCAACTTTTTTGTCTGAACTCAGATCTGAGTGATTCCAAATGCGTTGGAAAGCCGACAAGGAGTTCTATCAGCTCCAATGGTTAGATTATCTGTAGAATGAATGAGACACGAAGGGCATTGTTCCCTTTGTAAACATTGCGGGGATCCCGGTTAGCCCGCACCTTCGTTATTCCGGAATTCTGTCAGCTCACGTAGTTCGTCGATTCACTTCAAGCATTCCGCACCTTCGTTATTCCGGAATTCTGTCAGCTCACGTAGTTCGTCGATTCACTTCAAGCATTCACCGACATCAATTGAACTCCTGTGAACCGGATAGTGACATTCATCGTCATTCCTTAACACTGAGCTGTTCGTAGAGACCTATAGGCAATTTTCGATGCCTACAGATACCCCCTCCAAAGCGTTCCGGACTCGTTTCTTTTATAGAAGAGGCTGGAATACTTTGGATGTGATTGATCTAGCCTTCAGTCGGCATAAAGGACCTATAGTTAGCTTCAACTTTTGACTCCTCCGATTTTTGGTCTATTCAATGCTTTGACGAATAACCGAAGTTCTTCCAGCGCTGCGTTTATCGCCTGGCCGTCGTCGCAATCTCGAGTCTATCACTAGTGAGTTGAGTTTGGCTCGTGTCATTGAGTTGACTTTGAATTGACTATCTCCGTCACATTGTATTGACCTAGGGTTTCAGATCATCGTATGTTGACTTTTTGTCGCAACGCGTTGACTGGCGTTGACCTAGGGTTACGCGTTGACCGGCGTTGACCTTAGGGTTTCGAGCGTCGAACGTTGACACAGTTTATACTCGTACGTTTACTAGAGTATACACAGTTTAAGCTCTTAAGGTATTGGAGCACGGCAGTCCCAAGTTTCGGGGTTGCAGGGCCAATTGTTAAAGCTGATTCATCTGTATTTGTGGATCTTATTTTAATGTTGTTGGATAATCGAGTCACGAGACCAACTAACAGAGATGATGCATCAATGACTCGCACTTATAGAATTTTTGGCAAATTCTCAGCCATCAACGGGTTTGATGAGCCTTTACCGACTACCGTTTGAGTCGGGCTAGCATGCAGATTGTTTAGATCCGTTCTGCACATGACGTTGTGCTAAAAGAGTTAACCCTTTTAGTGCTACGACATTGAATACGTAGACTTCGTCTTTCTCACGGGAATAGACTACCCGGCAACGCGTGTTAGGCGCTGACTTATCATTACTTAGGATTCAGGATAAAAATCCCCAGACTCGGATTCTGGTGTCTTCTTCAATCGGTAAAAGACTAAACCGACAACACGTGTTAGACGTTGACTTATCCCTGCTTAGGCTTCGGGATAAAATTCTCCGTGCGTGTGAGGCACGGATTATGGTGTTCGGCGAAAGACTAAACCGGCAATGTGTGTTTACGGTCAAAGACTAACCAGCAATGCGTGTTAGACATAGACTTTAGGATTTTTGGCAAACCCCCAGCCATCAACGGGTTTGATGTGCCTTTACCGATTACCGTTTGAATCGGGCTAGCATGTGAATTATTAGAACCCGTCTCACATGTAACGTTGTGCTAAGAAAATCGCTTTTCTCAGACTTGATGCTATGATTTTGAACACATAGACTTAACCATTTCTTATAGGGAAAAGGTACCCTACGTCGCGTATTAGACGACGACTTATCCCTTCTAGGCTTCGGGATAAAATTCCCCAGGCTTAGACCCTGGTGTCTTTTTCAATCGGCGAAAGACTAAACCGGCGACGTGCGTTAGGCGTCGGCATATCCTTTCTTAGGATTCAGGATGACATTCCCCATGCGTGTAAGGCATGGATTTTGGTGTTATTAATAACAACCTGTCACAATGTTGAATATGTGAACGGGTGTTCTTTTTAAACGGTTAAGAACTGACCGGCAGCGCGTGTCAGGCGCAGACTTATCCACCGGCAGCGCGGGTTAGGCGCAGACTTATCCCTGCTTAGGTTTCAGGATAGGATACCCCAGAATCGAACTCCGGTGTCTTTTTCTACGGAGAAAGACTAAACCGGCAGCGCGTGCTAGGCGCAGACTTATCCCTGCTTAGGATTCGGGATAAAATTCCTCAGGTGTAGACCTTGGTGTCTTTTTCAATCGGTGAAAGACTAAACCGGCAACGCGTATTAGGCGTTGACTCATCCCTATTTAGGATTCGGGATGAAAGTCCCCAGAATTATACTCTGGTGTCTTTTTCAATCGGTGAAAGACTAAACCGGCAACGCGTGTTAGGCGTTGGCTTATCCCTGCTTAGGCTTCGGGATAAAATTCCCCAGACTGGATTCTGGTGTCTTTTTCAATCGGTGAAAGACTAAACCGGCAACGCGTATTAGGCGTTGACTCATCCCTACTTAGGATTCAGGATGAAAGTCCCCAGAATTGTACTCTGGTGTCTTTTTCAATCGGTGAAAGACTAAACCGGCAACACGTATTAGGCGTTGACTTATCCCTACTTAGCCCAATTTCGACCCTAACTTTTATAGGTTTGGTGGAAAAAGGAAAAGATGGAAGTCTTTCGTTTATCGAAAAGGATAACTCAATCTTAGTCCTAACTATCTGCAGGTTTGACTAAGTAAAGTTGGAGACAATCCTAACTTTTATAGGTTTGATTGCTCAATTGAAAGTGGACCTCTCGTTCATGAAAGGAATCGAGAGGAGAATCTGGTTGTGGCCCTAACTTTTATAGGTTTGACCAAGGAAGCAGTGGAAGTGGGAGTTTTGAGACGATCTTACCTTTTATAGGCTTGATCGTTCAATTTGAAAGTGGACCTCTCGTTCATGGAAGGAATCGAGAGGGGACTTTGGTTGTGGTCCTAACTATAGGAAGGTTTGACCAGGTAGACAGTGAGAGTGGGAGTACAAATCATAGTGGGGGTTTAGTGTTTATCACTTTGTTCGTAATTATCGGGTTATCCCTAAGAAAATTACATATAGCGTTCTTCTGGGAACTTCCCATTACATGAATCATCCACCCCCAGCTTCTTTCTTGGAACTGGGTCTGACTTTGTACTCCGTTACATGTCCGGGTTATCCTTAAGAATATTAGCGTAACATTCTCTAGGAACTTCCCATCAACGGTAGGAAACAGTTTAGACTCATATACCTATTGGAGTATCAGGGAGCAATTTATACTCGTATACTCTTCGGAGTATTGAGAAGCAGTTTATACTCGTATACTCTTCGGAGTGTTACCGTTCTTATTTAGCTTATCCTAGCGTTATGACGCCGGCTTCAACCAAGGTTTGGATGTTATTCTTTAAAGTAAAGCAAGCCTTGGTGGGATGAAGGATCATCCTGTGGTACGCGCAGTACTTCGGATCTGCAGTATTGTCAGCTTCCTCCTGATTTGTGATGGGTGGCAGCTTGATCTTGTTGTTTTCAAGAAGGGTCTCGAAGATGGCTGGAACGTCTTCGTCATTGAATGAGTACTCTTTTTGGAACCTCGGATCCAAACTATTCTGCTGTCTTCGGAGCTGGTGTTGTGACGTTTGATTAATGTCAACAACTGTTGTAGGTGCCTTCCCTTCATCATGGGACACGAGACTCGAATTCAGAGGGTTGACCATCGGTTGGTTTCTTTCGACCTTCCTCCTTCTGAGGAAGCGTTCGGCCTGTTCTCCGTGCACCTTCAACTCTTTCCAGGTATTGAGCGGCTCTACTCCCATAACGTCCAAGATGTTAACGGACAATTTATTATGACAGGTTTGCAAGACAAATTCCTCCGTGACGGGATCCTTGCAGTTCATTGCCTGATTGCGAAAGCGTTTGACGAAGGTATCCACCGACTCTCCGTCTTTTTGTTTCTCATCGAAGAATGTCCTGATCGACACTTCGGCATCATCATCGAAGAAATGAGTGAGGAACATACTTTCCAGGTCCTCCCAGCTGTTGATGCTTCCGGGCTTGAGGCGGCGGAACCAATCGAAGGCGGGCCCGCGAAGGGTGCCAACAAATGACCGGACCATGAGAGGCTCGTTGCCAGAGATTGTGCCCAAATGGGACTTGAAGTAGATTAGATGCTGAGTGGGGCCCTTCCCGTCAAACGGTGTGAAGTTGATCAGGTTGAACTTCGCCGGATACGGAATCGATTCCCATTCTCTTGGGTAAGGACACGGAATGTCGGTCTTCTTTACCTCTTGAGCAGACATCAGGGCATCAATTTTGATCTCGAGATCCTTCATCTTTTTGTCCTCATCTATATCCTGTTTTGGACAATTCCTGAAAGGAATAACGGGGCCACCCCCAGCATTATCATCTTTGGTGGGACCAACCCTAGTATTATTGTCCTTAGTGGGACCACCCCCAGCGTTGTGTTCATTCACATCTGAATCGCTACCTGCTTGGTTAGCAGTGTTGCGACGGCTGGATTCACCTAGCTAATTTGACAAAGCTCGGATGTGTTGGTCGTGCATTTGTCTCATCTCCTGCATGGCCATTTCCATTTCGATTTTGAATGCTTCTTTCTGCTTGGCTAGAGCATCCTCAATGATTTTGGCTATTTGCTCGGTGTTGACCATGAACACTTCCCGAGCTTGTCCTATGCTAGACGTTGTATCGTCAGAGGCGATTGTGGAATAAGAATCCGAGAGTTCGTCGTCGGAATGTATTCCTTCATAGCCACCTTGGTGATCATTATGTCCGACGGTTTCTAGCTGAAGGGCAGATATTTGTTGGGTTATTCCCGAACTAACTCTTGTTCCTAGAGAGAAATTAGGGTTGGAACCACTTGAAACAATCGGAGATTTTCCCTTATTGACCATGTTGATGGTAACTTCTGGAAATTCATCATCGCGAGCAACCGATCCTCTTTGGTGGGAACGCCTTGATTTGGGCTTCGTCGTTCCATCGGAGATTCTCTCGAATATCGAGACTCTCTGCGGAGCGGTCTTGGGGCAGCTACACGTTGATAATACTACCCTGATAATTTTGATACACGGACAGTGAGAGTCCGCTTCCCGGGTACTTCTCTTTCGAGATTTATTCGTACCCCCAGCCTGATAGTACAACTCATCGACGTTGCGGTCGGAGTAACCTATCGGCCGTTTACATAGATTCTCAGGTATAACTCGTTCGTCTGTCTGACGCGTTTTCCTCTGAGTAAACATTGCCTTGTTGGCATCTACAGGAGTCACACTTTTGGAATCACACCCTTGTGAGGGTGAAACCTTAACAAGCTCCTGGTTTTCTGCACGTACCTCCAAGCGGGCTGTTGTAGAAATTAATTTGTTAGGAGGTCGCGTACGACCCCCAGTCCGGATGTTGGCTCGAAGCTCCTTCAACGATCTCCAGCTTTCCTTAACAAGCGCTTTTCCTCGATTCTCGGGTAGGGCACCGATACGATCCTTCAGAGGAATCCTAAACTTGGGGAAATCCACGCTGCGGTAGGGCTTTACCGGAGGTTCGGGATCTGAAGTTGACGAAGGCCGGAGAGCAACGTCGCCTGCTTTTGCCTTAGGCGCTGATTTGGCTTTTAGCACCCAAACTTGTTTGGATCTCGGCGATCTCTTAACTGTCTCTTCCTTTTACATTTCTTGTGCTTTTCGCACAAGGGTCCGGGCATGCGCAAGCAAGGTGCGGCGCTTCTGGATTCGCTCCTCGAGAGTTGAGCGGGTTCTTTGGACACGAACCCATCCGTTAATTGGAGATCGAGAGGAGGATTCCGATGCTGGTCGTGGCGACAGATTAGCCACTTGGCGCTTTCTGAGCTCCAGATCTGCTTGGTAATGGAGACCATCCATCTGATCCAAAGCCTTGGCGAATTGGCACGTGAGGCGTTGTCGTTTCCTTTGACGTGCTCTCTTTGATAGAGTTGGCGTGCCTTCAGCAGTCGACTCCTTAATCGTGAAGGAGTTTAGATCTGCAAATTTGGCTTCATTGAGCGCCGGTGGATCATTGCAAGGTGCAACAGCAACAGCGGCGGAGAGATCGTCTTCTTGGATCTTCAGATCTGAAGACCAGCAGATATTTCTAGAGGAGGAGGCACTCCTGCACTTACCAGGAGAGGCGGATCTGGAGGAGGAGGCACTCCTGCGCTTGCCAGGAGAGGCGGATCTGGAGGAGGAGGAGGAGACATACTCCTCGAACTTTTGCTGGTCGAATTCATATTCGACCTCTTCGAGCACCGGGATCTTGATCGTCGGCTGCGGTACGATAGCTTCGGCAGCGAAGCTGTTGGCTCCAACTGTGGTCGACAGTTTGTTTGCGGAGAAAGTTGCTATTTCCATTGTTATCGAATCTATTACAACTTTAGTCGTTACAATAAACTCGAATGAAATAAAAAGTTGATCTTTTTATAAGATCTCCTTACACAATGAAAATAAAAAAAAGTTTACAACTTTATTCAAACAAACACAAAGATCATTTTATCGGTCTTCTGCTTGCGTGGGTGTCTTTGCCTGTGCCGGGGTTTATCCGTGGACCACCGTCGATCAGATCTGATTGCTGAAAAATTAGGCAGAGCTTCGTCGATCCGCGAGGAGATCTAGAAACTTGAAGCGCCTATCTCGGATAAAGCGAGATATTTGCTCTTCTTAGTATCTGGCCGAGACACCCTTGGGGTGTCTCGGCTAAACTGAGACACCATTGGGGTGTCTTGACTTGGCCGAGACACCGTAGGTGCCTCAGTTCAGCTTTGAGACGTTTTCAATGCCCGTTTGACCGTTTTCACTGCAACTTCTTTGTCTGAACTCGGATCTGAGTGATTCCAAATGCGTTGGAAAGCCGACAAGGAGTTCTATCAGCTCCAATGGTTGGATTATCTGTAGAATGAATGAGACATGAAGGGAATTGTTCCCTTTGTAAACATTGCGGGGCTCCCGATTAGCCCGCACCTTCGTTATTCCGGAATTCTGTCAGCTCACGTAGTTCGTCGATTCACTTCAAGCGTTCACTGACGTCAATCGAACTCCTGTGAACCGGATAGTGACGTTCATCGTCATTCCTTAACACTGAGCTGTTCGTAGAGACCTATAGGCAATTTTTGATGCCTACATGGGGGAGCCCTTCCCGTCGAACGGCGTAAAGTTGATCAGGTTGAACTTCGCTGGATACGGGATCGACTCCCACTCTCTTGGGTAAGGATACTGAATACTGGTCTTCTTTACCTCTTGAGTAGACATCAGAGTGTTGATTTTTCTCTCAAGATCTTTCATCTTCTCGTCCTCATCTGTATCATACTTTGGACGATTTCTAAGAGGAGCAACGCGGTCACCCCTAACATTATCATCTTTGGTGGGACCACCCCCAGTGTCATTATCTTTAGTGGGGCTACCCCTAGTGTTTTGGTCAATGGGAGAGTTATCTGCATCGTGGTGTTCGTCCATGTCTAAATTGCCACATACCTGGTAGGTATTATTGTGATGATTAGATTCCCCGATTTGGCCTAACAAAGATTGGATCCGTTGGTCATGCTCTTCCTTCATCCGCAGCATAGCCATTTCCATTTCGAACTTTAAGTTCTCCTTCTGCTTAGCCAAAGAATCTTCAAGAATCTTGGTCATTTGCTCAGTGTTGATCATAAATGTCTCACGGGATTGTCCTGGGCTGGATACTGTATTATCAGAAACGACTGCAGAGTTGACTTCTGATGCTTCATCATCCGAGGATAATCCTCTATCCATCCTCTGATAATCCTTACGCTAGTAGTCCCTACACCTAGCCGAGTTAGACGATGTGATATGAGGGGGTCTAAACTAGAAGGTTGGGTCGATTTTCTCTTATCAGCCATGTTAATTGTTACTACGGATTGTTTAGGTCTGACAGCTTCTAGCTAAAGTTGAGACATTAGTTGGGCTATTCCCGAATTGACTCTTCTTCCTGGAGAAAAGTCAAGGCTAGAACCACTTGAAACAATCAGAGACTTTCCCTTATTTACCATGTTGATGGTAATTTCTGGGAGTTCGTCGTCTCGATTGACCGATCTTCTTTCATGGAAACGCCTTGATTTAGGCTTTGACACTTTAGTGTAGATCCTCTCGAATACCGAGACCCTCTATAGAGCGGTCTTGGGGCAGCTACATGCTGATAATACTACCCTGATAAGTTTGGCACATTGACAGTGAAAGTTCGTCCCCCAGGTATCTCTCTTTCAATATCTATTCGTAACACCGGCCTGATAGTACAACTCATCGGCATGATGACCGGAGGAATCTATCTGTTGGCACGACTTCTTAGGTATAATGTAGTCGTCTGACAAACATGTTTTCTTCTGAGGATTTGTTGCCTTGTTGCCATTTGCAGGAGTCACATGTTTAGAATCACACCTTTGTGAGGTTGAAACCCTAACGGGCTCCTAACCTTTTGTACGCACCCCTAAGCGGGCGGTAATAGGAATTAGCTTGTTGGGAGGTCTTGTACGACCCCCCAGCCTGAAGAGTCACTCGTGATTTGTTCACTGGTCCCAAGCGTTCTTTGATAGGAGTTTTACCTCGATCTTCGTATAGAGGACCTAGTTGATCCTTCAATGGAATTCTGAATTTGGAGAGACTCACGCTGCCGTAGGGCTTCGCCGGATGTGCGGGAGTAGAGGGAGCGGGATCTGAAGTTGACAAATGCTAAATAGTAACTTCATCTACTTTTTCCTTAGGCGCTGAATTGACCTTTGGCATCCAAACCTGTTTATACTTGGGCGATTTCTTAACTGTCTCTTCTTTCTGCATTTCTTGTGCTTTTCGTACAAGGATCTGGGCGTGCGCAAGAAGTGTGTGGCACTTCTGAATGCGCTCTTCCAGAGTGGAACGGTTCAATTTGATACGATACATTCGTTAGTAGGTGATTTGAAGAAGAATCCCGAAGCTTGTTGTGGTAATGGTTTAGCCACTTGGCGTCTCCTGGATTTCAGATCTGTTTGGTAGTGGAGCCCATCCACTTACTCCAAAGCCTTAACAAATTGGCGGGCAAGACGTTGGTAGTGCTTCTGACGAGCTCTCTTTGATAAAATTGGCGTGCATTCAGTAGTCAACTCCTTAATAGAGGCAGTGTCCAGATCTGCGGCTTTGGCTTCATCAGACGCTGGCGGATCATTGCGAGGTGCTACTGTAGGAGCGGTAGTGGGGAGATTGCCTTCTTGGGTCTTCAAATCTGAAGACCAACGGATCTTCCGGGAGGAGGAGACCTTCCTGTATTTGGGAGGAGAGGTGGATCTGGAGGAGGAGGAGGAGACGTACTATTCGAACTTCTGTTGGTCGAACTCGTATTCTACCTCTTCAGCCACGGGGATCTTGATCATCGGCTGCGGCACGACAGCCTTGGCAGTAAGGCTATTGGCTCCCACTATGGTCGCCAGCTTGTTTGGGTGGAAAGTTAATATTTTCATTGTGTAACTTATTACAGCTTTAGTCATTACAATAAGTTTAAAAGTCTGATCTTTTTTAAAAAATC
>NC_033795.1:32968940-32979087 GCF_001876935.1 Asparagus officinalis
ACGATAAAATAAAGAAAATTATAACTCTTCTCAAACAAATGCAACGGACATTTATCTATCGCTGCTTGTGTGGGATCTTTACTTGTGCTAAGGACATTAATATCCATGGACTACCAAGCAATCAGATCAATCCGGAGTTTCATTGATTCGCGAAGGAATCAAGAAACCGAAGCAATTATCTCGGTAATAGCGAGATAACCACTCTTCTCGAGATCACAGCTAGGTACGATCTTAAGGGAAGGAATCGGGCTATGGATCTGATCAATTCCTCTTCCTTATGTCAAAGAACTCAATCCGATCTCCTCCTTCTCTCTGAAATTCATGCTCCTCAGTCTCTGACTCAGTAGGGCTTCGTAAAGGCTCAAGAATTCTAGCCCTGTGCAAATAAAGGCCCTCGAGCTGTATTTATAGGCTTCAGGATCTTCGTTTTTAGATAAGAATGATCGATTCGATCTTATCCTCAATTATAACCACTTTATCATATTCTTGGATAATATTAGTGTGATGTCCCTGGGTTCACACAAGGCTACAGTCCAAGGTGAAACCAAGAATGTCAAACCTGCCATGCACCACACCGTGTAATAACATGTTTTACCATCATAATTAACATCTCTCTAGTAGAGTCAACAACAGGTGTAGGTACAAAAGCAAGTAAAAGATAATACAAGTGATAACTGATGAAATGATAACAACCACATAGATATCTCATCATCCAACCTACAGAAATACATAGTCAATGGCTGAAGTAGATAAACTGGAGTTCTCAACAAGTCTCAAATACAAATGTCTGAGTAAAGGAAATAAGGCACACCACCTTTACAACATCTAAAATATAGTCCTCAAATGTCTAACAAAATCTACAGTGGAGCTACAAAATAAAACATAACTAAAAGATAGACAGTTGAACACTAAAGTATGTCGCCATCAACCTACGACTCTCCGGGCTCCTGGCTCGTTACCTGAAAAGGGGAGGGACAATGAGCGTCAAAGCGCTAGCGAGCAACATCACAACCAACCCCAAGGAAAATGGCTCGTTGTAAGAAAATACAGTTAATACATATAAATCTAAAATCATGGATCCTATCAAAGAGGGTTTTAGTATTTAGAAACTTACAACACGAGCATAGGTACGTCGAGCGAAATAATCCAAACAAGAAAACCCTCATGTATATACCTTGTATCTCAAATTGTAAATCCCTAAACATCAAACCTAAAAACTAGTACGGGAAAAATAATAAAAAGAAAAAAATACAACTCATTTCAGAACATAAATATTGAATCACGTCATAACTAACATAGGTGTCGTGTCATAACCTACATTAGTGTTATGTCATAACCTCATGTGAAGTGCCATATGCAAGGTTAATACAGGTGTCCAATACATGAACTAGATATAGTGATTTACCAACTCATGGTACAAATGAGTAAATGTCCAACACGAGGACTGAAATGGATTATAGTCAAACACGAGGACTCCAATGGATTATAGTCCAACACGAGGACTGTGCAACTGTGCAAGTATCGCTAATATACATAGAAAGATCTACTATACAGATTTCACACTCGACTCGGTGTGCAATTCTAAACTGGTACCCTCAGGTCATCTATCATGCATAGATACATAGTAAGACTGAAAGCCAAAGTCAGAAAATCAAGGAAATCCCCCCAACAGGCGTAATACTCAACAAAAACCAACAAGGCAAAGAATCTATGCGGCGGTCGACAGCAAAGGTCACCCCGGTCGACAGCGCACAGAGCCGAAGATCACTGAGCTCAAAAAAACTAAGCGGCGGTCGACCGCAGAGGTCATCTCGGTCGATCGCGACCAGAGCAGAAACCCCAGTGCTCAACTGAACGACCCACGATCGACCGCCGCGCCCACCGCGGTCGACCACGCAGAGGGCAGACAGTCTCTGCCCTCCTTCACGCCCAGCGGTCGACCGCCGCGTCCACCACGGTCAATCGCGAAGCAGACAGAAGCCCAGTAAGGGTTTCTGTCAGCTTCGCAAACAGTTACACTTGATGATTTCTTATGTTATTGAAATTCTAATACTTCTGATGTGTCATTTGGCAAAAAACAACAAATTTAAACATTTAAAATCTATCACCAAGATCCCAAACATATATAAACATGATTTAGATGTTTTTTAAAACAGTAAAAACAGGATTAACTTTTGCTAAAAACATTTTCAGATCTAGATCTTATTAATTAAAATTCGTTGGTGAGCTTTTAAAATCTGAAAAGTTTGATTCTCACATCATATGCCATAATGATCTATTATCTATACATAAAATACAATTTAGGCCCAATAAAACCAGATTAAAACACAAGTTTAAGCATGAAAACCAAAAGGGGTGAAGTTGGGCGAGATGTTACTCGCCTCTGATGAGAATAAAACCCTAGATCTGTAGGAGGATGATCCCTTTCCCTCAATCCCACCAAAAATCCACTGAAAAACCCTTCGAAGCTCCTACCAAATCACCAAAGAATGAAAACTAGGGTTTGAGGGGAGAGAGGGGGCTAGGGTTTCTGATTTCAGATGAAGAGAAGCCTCTCTCGGGTATAAATATATATATACTAACCCCACAAACCCGACCCGAAACCCGTTAAGACCCAAACCCAGAAAAAAAACAATCTGCCTGTTGCGCGGTCGACGGTCGACCGCACAACAGGAAAAATGTCTCCTGAGTGCCCGACTGCTGTGCGGCCGACCGCCGTGCCCATCGCGGTCGACCGCGCAGTAATAAAACTGCCTGCTTTGGTTGTTTATCAACATGCTGACTATCCACATGATTTCTCCCACATAGAATCACTTATTGGGTTCCCAAACACTAGTTATCACATTTATCTATAATATATATGATTATTTATCATAAAAGAATTATTTATCACTAATAATTCACATATATTCATTATAAAAATTACGGGGTTTTACATTCTTTCCTCCTTAAAAGAATTTCATCCTCGAAATTTGAAAATCATACGCATCTCAAAATATGAACTTCTAGATAAACATATAGAGATATTTATACTTAACAATCTAAAATGGTAATATTCCCGCTCAAACCCTAATCTAGTGGAACTAGTACATCTGGCGAAAAATCCAAACAAGGAACCCCCCATATATATACCATGTGTTCCAAAAGATTAAGAATTAAGCGAAAATATTCTCATTCTAGTGTTAAATGTAAATATAACCAAAGATATATAAACATAATATAAGATACATATCATAAAAATTAATTTACCTTATCAAACAGGTGTGGGTAGTCGCGATGCATGTCCTCATCACGCTCCCAAGAAATCTCCTCAATGTGTCCTCGGTACCACTAAACTTTCACCAAGGGAATTACCTTGTTTCTAAATCTCTTGTCCTCCCTGGCAAGAATACAAATCGGAATCTCGACAGTAGTCAAATCCTCCTGGAGCTCTATCTCAGGTGCATCCAGCACTCTCTGTTGCTCCTCATCATGTAAGTGCTTCTTAAGCATAGAAACATGAAATACATTGTGTATACTAGACATCGATGCTGGAAGATCTAGCCTGTATGACACAACTCCAATGTGCTCCAAAATCTGAAATGGTCTAATATATCTCGGCGCAAGCTTCCTCCGTCGTCCGAATCGCTACACGCCTTTCATAGGCGATACCTTCAACATAACTGAGTCTCCAACCTAAAACTCCAAGGGTCTTCGTCTCTTATCGGCATAGCTCTTTTGCCGACTCTGAGCTGCTAGAATCCTCTCTCTGATCAAGGCTACCTTCTCAGTAGTCTACCTCACAAGCTCTGGCCCAAGCATCAAGCTATCCTCTGACTCTGCCCAACATATCGGTGACCAACAAGGTCTCCCGTACAATGCCTCATACGGAGCCATACCGATTGTCGCTTAATAACTATTGTTATAAGCGAACTCTACTAGTGGAATATAATCCTCCCAGCTGCCTTGAAAGTCAATGACATAAGCTTGCAGCATGTCTTCCAACACCTGATTTACTCTCTCTGTTTGACCATCCGTTTGTGGGTGGAAAACACTACTGAATGATAGTCTGCTGCCAAAAGAGTCCTGAAAACTCCTCCAAAAATGCAAAGTGAACACTGAGCCTCGATCTGATACAATCGTGTCTGGAACTCCATGAAGTCTAACTATCTCCCGGATAAATATCCTCGCATATGTCTCGGCGGTATAAGTAGTCCTCACTGGAATAAAATGTGCCGACTTTGTCAACCGGTCCACAATCACCCAAACTGAATCATTCCCCTTCTTCGACTTCGGCAACCCTACAATGAAGTCCATAGAGATGTCCGCCCACTTCCACTCTAGAATAGGTAAAGGCTGAAGTGTTCCTACCGGTCTCTGATACTCTGCTTTCACCTGCTGATAGGTAAAATACTTAGCCACATACTCTGCAATCTCCCTCCGCATACCACTCCACCAAAAGTACCTCTTCAGGTCCTTGTACATCTTAGTGGTCCCTGGATGTACTGTGTACCTAGTACGATGGGCTTCATCAAATAGCTCCCTCTTCAGCTCGGCACTGGATGGCATAACCAATCTACCCTTCATCCGCAAACCTCCATCTACCCCAATGGTCCAATCTGCCTTAGGCTCTTTGGAAATCTCCTCCTTTCGGATTTGAATCCAAGAGTCTCCCAACTGAGCTCTGACAACTCTGTCACTCCAAGATGGCTGCACTGAAATAGCTCCCAGAAATGCACTGGTTCCTCCAATCTCGGGTCTAAAATCAAACTGGCTAAGAGTGATAAGATCCCGATATAATGAACACCTCAAAGCCGAAACCCAATGTCGATGCTTCCTGCTTAAAGCATTTGCTACGACGTTCGCCTTCCCCGGATGATACTAAATCACGAACTCGTAGTCCTTGATAAACTCAATCCACCTCATCTGTCTCTGGTTGAGTTCCTTCTGAAAAAAGAGGTACTTCAGACTCTGATGGTCTGTGAACAACTCAAAATGCACTCCATATAAGTAATGCCTCCATGACTTCAGCGTAAATACCACTGCTGCTAACTCCAAGTCATGAGTGGGATAGTTCTGCTCATGCACCCTCAACTACCGTGAGATATATAGGCTACTACCTTCTAAGTCTGCATCAATATGCCTCCTAAGCCTACCAACGATGCATCTGTATACATGACGAATGTCCTGTCATTGCTCGGAATAGTCAAAACCGGCGTTGTAGTCAACTTAGTCTTCAAAATATCAAAGGCCTTCTGGCAGTCCATGCTCCAAATAAACTATACACCCTTTTTTGTAAGGCGTGTAAGCGGCATCAAAATCTTCGAGAAGTCCTGGATGAACTTCCTATAATATCCGTCTAAACCCAAAAAGCTATGAATCTCTGTCACCATCTTCGGTGTCTCCCAATCAAGAACTGTCGTGACCTTAGCCGGATCCACTGCTATGCCCTCTCTACTAATGATGTGGCTAAGAAATCTGACTTCTGAAAGCCAAAATTCACACTTGCTGAACTTGGCATATAACTGATGCTCCTGTAGAGTCCTCAAAGCTACCCGTAGATGCTCCTCGTGTTTTGCCTCCGATCTCGAGTAAATGAGAATATCATCGATAAAAACAATCACAAACTGATCTAAAAAGGGATGGAAAACCCGGTTCATCAAGTCCATGAATACCGCGGGTGCATTGGTCAACCCAAATGGCATGACCAAGAACTCGAAAGATCCATATCGAGTAAGAAAAGCGGTCTTGGGAACATCCATCTCCCGAACCCGCAACTGATGATAGCCTGAACGAAGATCAATCTTTGAGAAATACTACGCTCCCTGCAACTGGTCGAACAAGTCATCAATCCTAGGTAATGGGTACCTATTCCGGATAGTGACTTTGTTCAACTCTCTATAATCTATGCACAATCTCATACTACCGTCCTTCTTCTTCACGAAGAGGACCGGTGCGCCCCAAGGAGAATGACTCCGACGAATAAAACCCTAAGCTAACAAATCGTCCAACTGGGTCTGAAGCTCCCGTATCTCAGCTGGTGCCATGTGATAGGGTGTACGGGATATCGGGGCTGTGCCTGGCTGCAACTTAATACAGAACTCAACCTCTCTCACATGAGGTAATCCAGGTATGTCCTGAAAGACATCCTGATACTCTGAGATAACTCTAGTCTCTAATAAATCGACACCCTAATCCTGTCGTATCACCTCCTCGATGTACGCCAGAAATGACTCCGCAAAACGGTTGCCCTGGGAGGTGGCTACAATCATCTCGGACCCGTCGAACGCTTGCAACTTGACTGTCTTCGCAAAGCAGTCAATACTAATATGGTAGGATGACAACCAATTTATACCAAGGATGATATCGAACTCGGACATATGAAACACTATCAAATTAACTATGAACTCCGACTTATCTAAACTGATGGTACACCTCCTACAAACGCTCTCCAGAAGCGATACCTCACCTAAAGAGGTGGAAACTAATAAAGGGGTGTCTAGAGGCTGAGCTACAAGCTGGAGTCTAGCCATAAATGCATGTGAGATGAAAGAATGTGAAGCTCCCGAGTCGAAAAGAATACGGGCGGGAAAGGAATTCACAAGGACTGTACCCTCCACTACAGCTCTGCTAGCTCTATGATCATAGGGAACTACTGCATATACCCTGCCTGTGGCAGAATACGACTCTGCTGCTGGAGATGGAGAATATGGGATAATCTGCTCCCGAGGAACCTCCTGAACTGCTCGAACCTGCCTCTCAGTCCTCTGTGCTGCTGGCGGTGTCTCAAGCCTGTTCTGCTAGCCCTGACCTCTGCCCTGCTGTCGCTGCTGCTGCTTGTTCGGACCCTTGCCCTGCTGGGCTCCTGCTGGTGCGCTACGACACTCCGATGCCTTATGCCCGAACTTGCGACAGTTAAAACAAGATCCCTGCAACTTGCGCTACTGATGCGATCTCTGATCCTGCTGGGGTCCCTTTTTATAAGGGCCCTGATGCTGCTGCTGATGTCCTGAAAAAGGTCTCTTGTTCTTGCCCTTGTCCCCGCTCTATCCTGCCTTGGCCTTCCCTTCCTTATCCTTCTGGAACATAGTAGTCTCAATCTTCTGTGAAGTGGCGACCTCAGCTACCTCCCTAACTGAATAGAACCTCCTCAAGACGAGGTACCGGTGGAGATTAGGGCGAAGCCCTGCTAAGAACATCTGAGCCTAACGCTCTCCTGTCTGCCACATACCCGTGAAATGTAGCAACTCCATGAACCTACTCTCAAAATCTGCCACTGTCATGTCCCCCTGAGTCAATCGGGATAACTCAAGCTCCTTCCCAGTCCGTGCTGCAGAAGAAATATACTTTCCATCAAAGAAGTATATGAAGTCCTCCCATGTGAGGGTCATCCTCTGCTCTGGAGTAAACTGGAGTCGGTACCATCTCCCGGCATCTCCCTTCAGACTGTAGGATGCCAACCTCTGCTTCTGAACTGAATCCACACTGAGTATGTCGAGTATATTGCTCACATCCTCCTTCCACTTATGGGATGCAAGAGGGTCTGGTGACCCCTAAAACTCCGGTGCCCTCATCTTCTGGTACCTCTCTACCATACAGAGCCAAGCCTCCTTCTCTGCGGCTCTATCTGGGACTACTAGTGGAATAGCTATAGGTGTGATCTCTGGGGATCTCTCTCTGATAGGAATGGTGGGTATCCCCTGCTGCTGAGCTACCGGTGGTGGTGGTGTGGGTGGCGGGATATGATTCGCCACAAGCTCCTCAATTGCTGCCATCCGAGCTATAAGGGGAGCCATAATATCTACAAGGTACTGGGGAGCCTGCTGCGGCTCAGATGGAGCCTGCTGTGGCTTAGTTGAGCTAGCTGCTTCTTTGATGGAGTCTGCTGTGACTCTGCCTACCCAGCTCTCCGAGTACGAGGCCTACCACATCCTGCCATCTCTCTGATCATAAGAAAATGAGAGTTTATGAGTCAAAATAGACCTTTATAAATAACGTATCACAATACAATTTTCACAACATATAGTATTCACACAAATACATTAAATTTACACAAAATAATTATCATAAAAAAAATTCTCAAATTTTGAGATATATGCATATATCGTCCTCACTCATACTAGGAAATCCTTACGGACTCTATACATGAATCCTAAGAAACCCTATCCTAGCTCCATGACTCGACACAGGATGATCCTAAGGATACTAGAACTAGAGCTCTGATACCAACTGTGATGCCCCTGGGTTCACACAAGGCTGCAGTCCAAGGTAAAACCAAGAATGTCAAACCTGCCATGCACAACACCGTGCAATAACATGTTTCACCATCATAATTAACATCTCTCTAGTAGAGTCAACAACAGGTGTAGGTACAAAAGTAAGTAAAAGATAATATAAGTGATAACTGATGAAATGATAACAACCACATAGATATCTCATCATCCAACCTACAGAAATACATAGTCAATGGCTAAAGTAGATAAACTGGAGTTCTTAACAAGTCCCAAATACAAAATGTCTGAGTAAAGGAAATAAGGCACACCGCCTTTACAACATCTAAAATATAGTCCTCAAATATCTAACAAAATCTACAGTGGAGCTCCAAAATAAAGCATAACTAAAAGATAGATAGCTGAATACTAAAGTGTGTCGCCATCAACCTACGACTATCTGGGCTCCTGGCTCGTTACCTGAAAAGAGGAGGGACAACGAGCGTCAAAGCGCTAGCGACCAACATCACAACCAACCCCAAGGGAAAGGGCTCGTTGTAAGAAAATACAGTTAATATATATAAATCTAAAATCATGGATCATATCAAAGAGGGTTTTAGTATTTAGAAACTTACAACACGAGCATAGGTACGTCGAGCAAAATAATCCAAACAAGGAAACCCTCATGTATATACCTTGTATCTCAAATTGTAAATCCCTAAACACCAAACCTAAAAACTAGTACGGGAAAAATAATAAAAATCAAAAAATACAACTCATTTTAGAACATAAATACTAAATCACGTCATAACTAACATAGGTGTCATGTCATAACCTACATGAGTGTCATGTCATAACCTCATGTGAAGTGCCATATGCAGGGTTAATACAGGTGTCCAATACATGAACTAGATATAGTGATTTACCAACTCATGGTACAAATGAGTAAATGTCCAACATGAGGACCGAAATGGATTATAGTCCAACACGAGGACTCCTATGGATTATAGTCCAACACGAAGACGGTGCAACTGTGCAAGTATCGCTAATATACATAGAAAGATCTATTATACAGATTTCACACTCGACTCGGTGTGCAATTCTAAATTGGTACCCTCAGGTCATCTATCATGCATAGATACATAGTAAGACTGAAAGCCAAAGTCAGAAAATCGAGGAAATCCCCCCAACAGGCGTAATACTCAACAAGAACAAACAAGGCAAAGAATCTATGCGGCGATCGACCGCAGAGGTCACCCCGGTCAACCGCGCACAAAGCCAAAGATCACTGAGCTCAAAAAACTAAGTGGCGGTCGATCGTAGAGGTCATCACGGTCGACCGCGACCAGAGCAGAAACCCCAGTGCTCAACTGAATGACCCACGGTCGACCGCCACGCCCACCGCAGTCGACCGCGCAGAGGGCAGACAGTCTCTGCCCTCTTGCACGCCCAGCGGTCGACCGTCGCATCCACCGTGGTCGACCGCAAAGCAGACAGAAGCCCAGTAAGGGTTTCTGTCAGCTTCGAAAATAGTTACACTTGATGATTTCTTATGTTATTGAAATTCTAATACTTCTAATGTGTCATTTGGCAAAAAAAACAACAAATTTAAACATTTAAAATCTATCACCAAGATCCCAAACATATATAAACATGATTTAGATGTTTTTTAAAATAGTAAAATCAGGATTAACTTTTGCTAAAAACGTTTTCAGATCTAGATCTCATTAATTAAAATTCATTTGTGAGCTTTTAAAATCTGAAAAGTTTGATTCTCACATCATATGCCATAATGATCTGTTACCTATACATAAAATACGATTTAGGCCGAATAAAACCGGATTAAAACATAAATTTAAGCATGAAAACCAAAAGGGGTGAAGTTGGGAGAGATGTTACTCGCCTCTGATGAGAATAAAACCCTAGATCTGTAGGAGGATGATCCCTTTCGCTGAATC
>NC_033795.1:32980087-32993971 GCF_001876935.1 Asparagus officinalis
TTCTTTGATGCACAGTATGTTTCTTCCGCAGCACGGACTGGGAAGGAATTTGAGTTGTCCCGTTTGACTTAGGGGGACATGTCAGTTGCAGAGTTTGAGAGCAAGTTCATAGAGTTGCTGCATTTCATGGGGATGTGGCAGACAGGAGAGCGTCAGGCTTGGATGTTCCTAGCAGGGCTTCACCCTAATCTTCGCCAATACCTCGTCTCGAGGAAGTTCTATTCAGTCCGGGAGGTAGCTGAGGCCACTACCTCACAGGAAAATAAGACAGCTATATTTCAGAAGGAAAAGGAGGGAAAAACAAAGACAGGACAGATTGGAGACAAGGGGAAGAACAAGAGGCCCTTGACAGGACATCAGCAGCCGCGACAGCAGGGCCGAGGTCAGGGTCAGCAGGTCAGGCTTGAGGCACCGCCAGCAGCGCAGAGGCCAGAGGGGCAGGTTCGAGCAGTCCAGGAGGCCCCCCAGGGACAGATTGTCCCGTATTTTCCAGCACCAATGGTAGAGCAGTCTTCAGCACCAGGCAGAGTATATGCAGTGGTTCCTCGTGATCATGATACCAGTGGTGCAGTGTGGAGGGTACGTTCCTCGTGAATTCCTTTCCCGCCCGTATTCTTTTTGATTCAGGAGCTTCGCATTCTTTCATTTCGTATGCTTACATGGATAGACTCCAGCTCATAGCTCATTCGTTAGACACCCTTTTGTCAGTTTCCACCCTTCTAGGAGAGGTATCGCTTCTGGAGAGCTTTTGTAGGAGGTGTATCATCAGTTTAGACGAGTCCGAGTTCACAGTCGATCTGATAGTTTTGCATATGTCCAAGTTTGATGTCATCCTTGGTATGGATTGGTTGTCGTCCTATCATATTAGTATTGACTATTTTGCAAAGACAGTCAGATTGCGAACGTCCGATGGGTCTGAGATGATTGTGGCCACTTCTTCTGGCGTTCATCGATGATGTGATGCGACAAGATCAGAGTTCTGATTTATTGGAGACTAGAGTTGTCTCAGATTATGAGGATGTCTTTCAGGACATACCTGGGTTACCTCTTGTGAGAGAGGTTGAGTTTTGTATTGAGTTGCAGCCGGGCACAGCCCTGATATCCCGCGCACCTTATCGCATGGCACCAACTGAGATGAGGGAGCTTCAAACCCAGTTGAACGAGTTGTTAACTCAGGGTTTTATTCGTCGGAGTCATTCTCCATGGGGCGCGCCGGTCCTCTTCGTGAAGAAGAAGAACGACAGTATGAGATTGTGTATAAATTATCGGGAGTTGAATAAGGTCACAATCTGGAATAGGTATCCACTACCTAGGATTGATGACTTGTTCGACCAGTTGCAGGGGGCGTAATTTTTCTCAAAGATTGATTTTCGTTCTGGTTATCATCAGTTGCGGGTTCGGGAGATGGATATCCCTAAGACCGCTTTCCTCACGTAATATGGATCTTTTGAGTTCTTGGTCATGCCATTCGGACTGACCAATGCACCCGCTGTATTCATGGACTTGATGAACCGGGTTTTCCATCCCTTCTTAGATCACTTCGTGATTGTTTTCATCGACGACATCCTCATTTATTCGAGAACAGAGGCAGATCATGAGCAGCATCTCCGATTAGCTTTGCAGACCCTACGGGAGCACCAGTTATACGCCAAGTTTAGCAAGTGCGAGTTTTGGCTTTTAGAGGTCAGATTTTTCGGCCACATCATCAGCAGAGAGGGCATATCAGTAGACCCAGCTAAGGTTATAGCAGTGCTTGATTGGGAGCCACCAAAGACAGTGACAGAGATTCGCAGCTTTTTGGGATTAGCAGGCTACTACAGGAAGTTCATCCAGGACTTCTCAAAGATTTCGACACCCCTTACATGCCTTACGAAGAAGGGTGTACAGTTTATTTGGAGCACAGAGTGCCAGGAGGCCTTTGATACATTGAAGGCTAAGTTGACTACAACACCAGTTTTGACTATTCCGAGTAGCATCAGGACATTCGTCGTCTATACAGATGCATCTTTGGCAGGATTGGGAGGCGTTCTTATGCAAACTCAGAGAACAGATGCATCTTTGGCAGGATTGGGAGGCGTTCTTATGCAAACTCAGAGAGTAGTAGCTTACATCTCACGGCAGCTGAGAGTGCATGAGCAGAACTATCCTACTCATGACTTGGAGTTAGCAGCAGTGGTATTTGCACTGAAGTCGTGGAGGCACTATTTGTATGGAGTGCAGTTTGAGTTGTTCACAGATCATCAGAGTCTGGAATATCTTTTCTCTCAGAAGGAACTCAACCAGAGACAACGGAGATGGATTGAGTTTATTAAGGATTACGAGTTCGCGATTCAGTATCATCCCGGGAAGGCAAACGTCGTAGCAGATGCTTTGAGTAGGAAGCGTCGATATCGGGTTACGTCTTTGAGGTGTTCATTGTATAGAGATCTTCTTACCCTTAGCCAGTTTGATTTTATACCCAAGAATGGTGGTACTAGTGCATTTTTAGGAACTGTGTCAGTGCAGCCATCTTGGAGTGACAGAGTTGTCAGAGCTCAATTGGGAGACTCTTGGATCCAAATCCATAAGGAGGAGATTTCCAAAGAGCCTAAGGTCGATTGGACCATTGGAGCAGATGGAGGTCTACGGATGAAGGGTAGATTAGTTATGCCAGCCAGTGCAGAACTGAAGAGGGAGTTATTTGATGAGGCGCACCGTACACGGTACACAGTACATCCAGGGACTACCAAGATGTACAAGGACCTGAAGAGACATTTCTGGTGGAGTGGCATGCAAAGAGAGATTTCAGAGTATGTGGCTAAGTGTTTTACTTGTCAGCAGGTGAAGGTAGAGCATCAGAGATCGGCAGGGACACTTCAGCTATTGCCTATTCCAGAGTGCAAGTGGGCGGACATTTCTATGGACTTTATTGTAGGGTTGCCGAAGTCGAAGAGGGGGAATGATTCGATTTGGGTGATAGTGGACCGATTGACGAAGTCCGTACGTTTTATTCTAGTGAGGACTACTTATACAGTCGAAGCGTAAGCTAGGATCTTCGTTCGAGAGATAGTACGACTTCACGGGGTTCCGGACACGATCGTGTCGGATCAAGGATCAGTTTTCACTTCACATTTTTGGAGGAGTTTCCAGGACTCGTTTGGCAGCAAACTATCTTATAGCAGTGTATTCCACCCACAGACGGATGGTCAGACGGAGAGGGTGAACCAGGTGTTAGAGGACATGTTGTGGGCTTGTGTCATTGACTTTCAGGGCATCTGGGAGGAGCATATTCCACTGATAGAGTTTGCTTATAACAATAGTTATCAAGCGATAATCGATATGGCCCCATATGAGGCATTGTACGGGAGACCTTGTAGATCACCGATATGTTGGGCAGAGCTGGAGGATAGTTTGATGCTTGGACCGGAGCTTGTGAGGCAGACTACTGAGAATGTAGCATTGATCAGGGAGCGGATTCTAGCCGCTCAGAGTCGGCAGAAGAGCTATGCAGATAAGAGGCGAAGACCCCTAGAGTTTCAGATTGGGGATTTGGTTATGTTGAAGGTATCACCTATGAAAGGCGTGCAGCGATTCAGGAGGCGAGGGAAGCTTGCACCGATGTATATTGGACCATTCCGGATTTTGGAGCGCATTGGAGCTGTGTCATACAGACTAGATCTTCCAGCTTCTATGTCTAGTATACACAATGTATTCCATATCTCCATGCTCAAGAAGCACTTGCATGATGAGGAGCAGCAGCGAGTGTTGGATGCACTGGAGATTGAGCTTCGGGATGATTTGACTACTATTGAGATCCCAGTGTCTATACTTGCTAGAGAAGACAAGAGACTCAGGAACAAGGTGATTCCATTGGTGAAAGTTCAAAGGAACCGAAGTGGAGTTGAGGAAGCTTCTTGGGAGCGCGAGGAAGACATGCGACGCGACGACCCACACTTGTTTGAGCAGGTAAATTAATTAAAGTATTAAATCTCGAAAGAGAAGTACCCGGGAAGCGGACTCTCACTGTCCGTATACCAAAATTATCAGGGTAGTATTATCAGCGTGTAGCTACCCCAAGACCACTCCTGTAAGACCCCGTAGATTTTGATAATTTATATATGTGATTATGTGAAAAAAATAATATTTATTTATGATAAATATCTTTATGACATGGTTGTGCATGAAATCTAGCATTTTTGAGCTTATGAGAATGTATATATGCATCAGTCATGAGGTTGAGTTTGCAAATTTGTAAATCATAAGCATCAGAGTCGAAGAACTCAGTTTTCAGCTCATGAGTCGACCCATGACTGTTATGAGTCAACTCATGATTGTTTTCGGTAAAAGTTACCTTCATTGCTAAATTCATTATAATATTAATCGTTTACAAAGAATTCAAATTTTAACAAAAGAAAATGAAAGATTACAACTTTCTCGAAAATAACGCAAGATCCGTTCGTCGTTTCTTGCTTGCGTGGGTCTTTAGCCGGTGACGGGGACATCGATATCCGTGGACTACCTGACAATCAGATCAGATCCAGAACTCCGTCGATTCGCGAAGGAATCTAGAAGCAGAAGCGCTTATCTCGGCAATAGCGAGATAATTGCTCTTCTTAGGATTATCGCAACGGGATAATCCTAAGGATCGGACGCGGGTGGTGCAGATCTGAAGAATCTATCTCTAGCGTTGAAGAACTCGATCAACCTTCAATCCCGCAGGGCTTCGCTAATTCTCCAAAATTCCAGATCCTAAAAAATAAAGGCCTGAGGCTTGTATTTATAGGCTCGGGGGGAGTTCGGTTGGTTGAAACTGCACAAAAGCTCGTTTTTAGGCCTGGAGACACCCCTGGGTGTCTCGGCGATTCACTTAAAGCGTTCATCGAATCACTCAAATCCGAGTCTCGGCCTTGGTCGAGACACCTTGGGGTGTCTCGCTTGTGCCGAGACACTTCGGGGTGTCTCAACTTAGACTGAGACCCTTTTTTCGTACACTTGTCAGTTTCCACCGTAATTTCTTCGTCCGAACTCGAATTTGAGTGATTCCAAGTGCGTCGGAAATCTGATGAGGAGTTCTATAAGCTCTGATGATTATATCATTGTGTATTAAGTTGGGATAGGAGTGTCTTTTCATCTTTTGTAAGCGACGCGGGACTCCCGATCAGTTCGTGTCTTCGTTATTCTGAAATTCCGTTACTTTACGTAGTTCGTCGATTCACTTAAAGCGTTCATCGACGTCAATCAAGATTCTATGACTTGGATAGTGACGTTCCTCATCTCCTCTTAGCTTTGAGCTGCTCACAGAGACCTATAGGCAGACTTGGATAGTGACGTTCCTCATCTCCTCTTAGCTTTGAGCTGCTCACAGAGACCTATAGGCAATTTTCGATGCCTACAGATACCCCCTCCAAAGCGTTCCAGACTCGTTTCTTTTATAGAAGAGGCTGGAATACTTTGGATGTGATTGGTCTAGTCTTCGATCGGTGTAAAGGACCTTTAATTAGCTTCAACTCTTGGCTCCTTCGATTTTCAATCTATTCGATGCTTTGACGAATAGCTGAAGTCCTTACGGCGCTGCGTTTATCGACTGGCCATTGTCGAAGTCTCGAGTCTACAACCGGTGAGTTAGGTTTGGCTCGTGTCACTGAATTAACTTAGAACTGACTATTTCCATCACATCGGCTTTTTCATTGCAACGCCTTGATTGGCGTTGACCTAGAGTTACGCGTTGATTGGCGTTGACCTTAGGGTTTTGAACGTCGTACGTTGACTTTTGGTTGCAACGCGTTGACTGGTGTTGACCTAGGGTTACGCATTGACCGGTGTTGACCTTAGGGTTTGAATGTCGCACATTGACTTTTGGTTGCAACACGTTGACTGACATTGACCTTAGGGTTTAAATCGTCATACATTGACTTTTTCGCGTCAACGCGTTGAGTGGCGTTGACCTAGGGTACACGTTGATCGGCGTTGACCTTAGGGTTTAAATCACCATACGTTGACTTTTTCATCGCAACGCATTGACTGCATTGACCTAGGGCTACGCGTTGATCCGACGTTGACCTTAGGGTTTAAATCGCCATACATTGACTTTTTCATCGCAACGCATTAACTGGCATTGACCTAGGGCTACGCGTTGATCCGACGTTGACCTTAGGGTTTAAATCGCTATACGTTGACTTTTTCATCGCAACACGTTAAGTGGCGTTGACCTAGGGTTACACGTTGATCGGCGTTGACCTTAGGGTTTGAATCGTCATGCGTTGACTTTTTCACGGCAACGCGTTGACTGACGTTAACCTTAGGGTTTAAATCGTTATACGTTAACTTTTTCACGTCAACGCATTGACTGGCGTTGACCTAGGGTCACGCGTTGGCCGGCGTTGACCTTAGGGTTTAAATCGCTATACATTGGCTTTTGGTTGCAACGTGTTGACTAACATTGACCTAGGGTTACGCGTTGACCGGCGTTGACCTTAGGGTTTAAATCACCATACGTTGACTTTTTCATCGCAACGCGTTGACTGGTGTTGACCTAGGATCACGCGTTGACCTTAGGATTTGAACGTCGCACGTTGACTTTTGGTTACAACGCGTTGACTGACGTTGACCTAGGGTTACGCGTTGACCGGCGTTGACCTTAGGGTTTTGAACCGTCCGGTGTTGACATTTTGTCGTTACGTATTGATTGGCGTTGACCTTAGGGTTTTGAACCATCCGGTGTTGATTAGTGTTGATTCTGTCAAAATATCCAATAACCGGTGAAGACGGGCAAGATTTGGGCTTGAAAAACATAACCGGGGGTTCGAACCGGTCTGAGACACCCACGGGTGTCTCAACCTTGGCCGAGACACCCTTGGGTGTCTCGGTTCAAAAACCGAGACACTCTTGTCTCTTGTGGTGTGTGTTTTCCCCATCTTTCAAATTTTCAAAAATGTATCATTTTCCCCCCTAAACTCTCTCTTCTTCTTCCTCTTATCCAAACACCATGGTTTCTATCCTTCAAGAACTCCAAACCCATTAAAACTCTCCCCTTTAAAAACTCTCAACCCCAAATAAAATTCGGATTTTATATCCTCCTCATTTGGCCGAAAATCCCTCCTCTCAAGCTAGGGTTTTTCCTTCATCTTCAAGCTCAAAGGAGGCTTCTTGATTTGGGTAAGTTCTCCTTCAAAACTCTCCTCTTTTTTAAGAAAGATTGCAATTTTATGCTTGTAATGGGAGTATGACATGAATTTATATGCCAAGATCCTAGCTTTTTGTTCTCATGAGTTAGGTTTTGTGAAAAAGATAGGATCTTGATGATGGATTGTATGTATGGATCAAAATTTGGGGAGTTTCATGCAATAAGTGCAATATGGCCGAAATTTAGGGACTTTTGTGCAAAAGTGGACTAAAAATTGAGGACTTTTGTGCAAAAGTGGACTGAAATTTGGGACTGAAATTCCACACTCATTTGGCCCAACTTTGAGGGGTATTTTCATGCAAAAGAATCAACATTGTTGAGGGGTTTAATTGTAAAAAAACAACCATATATTGTAGAGGGTTTTATTTGCAAAAAGGGCTGAAATTTTAGGGCTAAAATTTCCAAAGTTTAGACCACAAATCTATGGCCAAAATTTTGAGAAGGGTATGTGGAAACTAGACCAAAATTTGTGAATAGGTCTATTTGCAAAATTGGCTAAATTTTACAGAAGGGTTTATTTGTAAAGTTAGCCAAAATTGTGAGATATTGGGGGTGTTAGGTGAACAAACACGATGATCATGATCCAATTCGAGCGTGTCCTTGACTAGAATTTAGCCTTGAACACGAGGGGTATTTTAGGTATTTCACCAAAAAATTATCATGAGGGTTTACACCGCAATATGAGCTCATTATCTTTCATGCATAAAACTCATAGGTTTAATTAGACTTCAACTATAAAATCCCATTTATTTTATAGAATTTTAGTTAAAGTTCTTAATTTCCCTTTTAATTTTCGGGTGTTCAGATTTATGATTGTACCTGACCCGTCGATTTTCATTGCAGGTTCTCCATGTCTCCGCGCCTACCACGATTTCACAGGAGTCGCTCCCTTTCGCAGCACAGTGAGAGAGAGGCTTCCGCGGCATCTTCCTCCGCGACTTTCTCTTTTGGGGGTGAGCATGTGTGCTGTGTGCTTTCTGTGTCCCCGATTGACCCATTCGCGGGTCATTCGGGAAGAACCGACATCCTCCTTCGCGGGGATCAAGGTTTCAGGAAATTCGTGGTTCTGCTATATCCTCGTTTGGCCCCTTCGCGGGTCATTCGGGAAGAGCCGACATCCTCCTTCGCGGGGATCGAGGTTTCAGACTTGTTTTATTTGGCCAATTCAAGTCTTCCGGCATATTGGGGCGATTTCGTGTTGTCTTACACTGTGTAGGTCGGGGTATGTTACCACGTCGTTTCTTCCAGTGTAGGACACTCGAAATCGTCTCGCCAATTGCCCAATGGAAGATCCTATCTCGCTCTCTTGTGAGATGGATTTAAATCTTGTATAATTCATGGATAATTTTCTAACTCTATCCTTGTTTTGTTGCAGTTGAATTCCCTGCGGATAGTCTTCCCCCTCATGCTACTACTGGTTGCGGTAGGGAGGTTTTCTCTTCTATTGCTAACAGGCAGGCTATTGGTCCACTTCCTCAGTTTGATAGAAATCGTTCCGATGAGTCCTGCCGTCTGATATGAGATGAGGGACACCGTTCGTTACGCCAGTTGATCACTGATGCTCCTTTTACTGCAGACTTCGTTTCCACTCAGGCTTTAGAGAGGCTTGGTTATCTATTTGGAGATTCCATTGAGGATCCGGCTAGGTTGACTTTTGCTGATGAGCATTGGTTGAATAATGACGAAGGAGCTCTTCTTTATATTCCTTCCATTCTCCGTCAGCATTCCTTTACTCATTTGGAGGGGCAGGATGTACAGCGACGAATGTCCTGGAATCTTACAGATGATGGCGATCGAGTTCATTGCGAACATATCTCCCACCATAAGACTCCAGGCTCCGATGGGCATAATTATATTCGCGGTCTTCGACCGTGGATTCTGGGTCTTGATACCGCACCCCCAGACAAGGTATCAGCAGCTGCTCCTATTGTGAGGAATCGTTTGGCTAAGCTTGGGAGGAAGTTACCTCCACCAGATTTCAGATGTTTTGGTTGGGTTTACTCACAACCTAAGGGATGGTTGGGTTTACTCAGAAGCAGCGGGTTGTATGCGCCTATACGAGCCACCATGTATGGATTCCCGGTCAGCTATCGCCACTTTCTAGCATTATTAGAAACATATGTCCCTTATAGTAACACCTTCCTGACTTGCGGTGGAGAGTTAGGTTTAGCTTTGCATGAGATGCACAAGGTTTCTAGCCTTCCAATGGGGGATTGTCCGTACCAAGAGTATTTTCCCTCGAACCTGCAATTGGAGTGGATAAAGAAGGATTCGCCTGATATGTATGACACGCTCTAGGATCTTACGTGTCACTATTACACATCTCTAATCAAAGTGACCACTCAGGCAAAGAGGAAGAGACAGATCAGCTTGAAGCAGTTCGCCGTTTATCTATTCCAGCATTTGGAGAGCGGTCCAAGCGAAACTATTCGTGAGTTAGATATTTTGACATCTTCTGCCATTAATGAGTTGATGGAAAAGGCTGAAGCTTACTCCTATACTACTGCCTGTGTTGAGGGAGCTTTTTCTATAGGGACCAAGTTTCGGACATTTCTTGGCCATGCACATAAGTCTATTCAGCCCAGGACTCTGTTAGCTGGTTATCTTGCCATCTGGTTGAAGAAGTACGTCGTTCCATATCAGTTTTCTGACACCTTACCTCTTAAGGTGCTCTTCCATGCCGTTCAACTAGCTTACGTGAGGGAGCTTTCTCTGCTTCCGGCGATGGTTGCTGGCATCCATTATGGGCTTAGGTATTTGGTCAATGGTTTTACACAGGTGGGTCCTGAACCGTCGACTGAACTTATTTCTGTAAAGGTCGAGCTTCCGTATACATATCTGATGGCGTGGCTCGTTCTTCATCATCCTGATTTGATGTCGGCGCCTAGTACTGCTGATGTCTCCGTTCCTTTTGTGCAGCTGTTAGAAAGGAGTAAATGGTTCAGGAAGACGTTCACTGATGTACAGCAAGAACTCCAAGTTCATAAGAGATGGGAGTTCTTCAAGTGTTTTCCTCGCTTCTTGGGCCGTTACGATGATGTGTTGATTAATGAGGAGAAACCCCGGACTGGTCGGACTTCTCTGGACGTTGGTTGTTTCCGTTGGTTGGTGAACATCCGCGTTGGATATCTTGTTCTTCGGGTGAAGAACCGTTGTCACATAGAGCCTTACCTTCCGTGTCGCTTCGCTCGCCAGTTCGGTTATGACCAACTGTATGTTGGGAATCCGAGCCGTGGTTTGAAGACTGAGGGGGGGCTTATTGACAGCATCCGAGCATAGCTTTAGACTATGGTGGGTTGTACTGGAGCCTACTTCGCTTTTCCTTCATCTAAGTGCAAACCGTTGCTTACTTTTCTTAGCTGCAAGTGGTTCCTTTCTGCCAATGAGTTTATAGGCGTGAAGAGTCTTTCAAAGTTGGAAGCTGAGCACTTGGTTCAAATCACTATCAAGGCTGCTCGTAAGGCCGAGCTTTCAAAGAAGCAGGGGAAAAGGCCTGCCAAACCCTCCCTTTTGATCAGAGACAAGATGGAGGATGATGAAGAGCTCCTTCCTACTGACGATGAGGACGAGACTTCTGAGGAAGAATGAAGAGCTCCTTCCTACTGACGATGAGGACGAGACTTCTGAGGAAGAATATGTGGACATAGATACTGATAAGGAAGAACCTAAATGAGGACGAGACTTCTGAGGAAGAATATGTGGACATAGATACTGATAAGGAAGAACCTAACGCAGGTTTTTCAGACTCTTTCTTTTCAGAATTAACTGATCTGGCTTTCTTTCGTTTGCATCAACGTCATATCCTTTCTAGATCTCAATTGGCTTTTCAAAAACCAGAGCGAAAGGTCTTATTCACTTATCCTAACAAGATGACTCTTATCACCCTAGGTAGAATGGTTGACGAGCACGAGTCGCTTGCTTCTCGCTATGCGAGGTCTTAGCCTAGTGGCAAAGCTCCCGCACAAGTTGAGATGCGTACTAAGTTCATGCATGAACGACCTGTTGGTTCTGTAAGAATTCGTACTCCGAAACGGAAGAAGACCATTCATAAGCCACATACTGGTCAGCGCACTCACAGAGTAGAGTTAGGAAGCACCATTGGCGGGGAAGAGGGTAATACCCCATTGTCTTTATTGCTTTAAGATGATTCACCTTTTGGGATTCGCTAAACTTAATCATGTTCTATGTTCCAGGAAACCATGACGAAGGTGAACTTCCACAGGATTCTGTATTCCCTGATTCTGATCATTTGGATAGCTTCGTGCAGCAGATGTGTTATGTCATTCATGACAAGCCCATGGATGTTGATGCGAACATGGATACTGAGCAGGTTAATAGTGATGAACCAACAATTCTATGCTTAGGTATATCTAAATCCGATGATACCCTACTCGAGTAGCAGCCGAAAGCGTTAGGGAATTCAGGATTTATTTCTCCTTTAATTATTTCCGTGCCTTTCTTTCTTTCAGATAACTTGAAGAATCCAAACACGGATGTCAGGGTAAAAGAATCTTCTGCCACTACTGCAGGTACATCTGAGCTCTTCCTTCTTTCCCTGTCTTTTTTTTGTATATATCCAACGCCTAAATTCTCATGCAAGAGCCGTATTAGAGAGACCAGTTGAGGATGAGGCTTTCCATGATATAGGTTTTGAGGAACAAGCGTATGTCTCAGCACCGAGTTTCTCAGGATCTGACATTAGACTGTTAGTCGACATGCTGGCTGAGCAGGCCACCAGATGGGCTGCAGGACCATCCTTTGAGGGTGATTCGTCTGCAGGTATATATCTAATTCTCTTTATTTTATCAGGTCTTTTATCTGAATGACAAAGAATTATAATCATAGGACCAGTCACTGGAACTGATTCCGTCATGATTCCTGCATCTCTAGTTTACCTGAGGATAATGGACTCGCCAGTATGCATATAATCTTCATCACCGTTATTTGTCTGAATTTTTACTTGACTAATGGAGGAGTGTAATCGCAGGACCAGCCACCGGGACTGATACAGTTACGATTCCTGGCATTTCTAGTTTGTCGGAGGGTGATGGACCTGCGGTTACGCATAATATCCGATCACCATGATCCTCTTTATTTGTCTAAATTTACATTTGACTAATAAAGTGTGACGCCCCTGGGTTCACACAAGGCTGCAGTCCAAGATGAAACCAAGAATGTCAAACCTGCCATGCACCACACCGTGCAATAACATGTTTCACCATCACAATTAACATCTATCTAGTAGAGTCAACAACTGGTGTAGGTACAAAACAGGTAAAAGATAATACAAGATATACTGATGGAATGATAACAGTCACATAAATATCTCATCATCCCACATACAGAAATACATAGCCAAGATCTAAGTAGATAAACTGGAATACTCAACAAGTCTCAAATACAAATATCTGACGAAAAGGAAATAAGACACACAACCTTTACAACTTCTAGAACAAGACTCTCAAATGTCTAAATAAAAATCTACTGTGGAACTCCAAAAGAAAATATAACTAAAGAGATGGCTGAAGCTAAAATGCATCACCATCAGTCTACGACTCTCCGGGCTCCTGGCTCGTTACCTAAAAGGGGGAGGGACAACGAGCGTCAAAGCGCTAGCGAGTAACATCACAACCAACCCCAAGGGAACAGGGCTCGTTGTATAAGAAAATACAGTTAATATATAAGAGATCAAAAATTATTGATCTTACTAAAGAGGGTTTTAGTATTTAGAAATTTACAACACGAGCATAGGTACGTCGAGCGAAATAATCCAAACAAGGAAACCCTCATGTATATACCTTACATCTCAAGTTGTAAACTCCTAAATACCAAACCCAAGGTTCTAGTGCAGTAATATTAATAAAAGAAATACGACGAACACCAGAGCATGAAAACAGTGTTGTGACATAGCCCACATGAGTATCATGTTATTACTTACATGAATATCATGTCAAAATCTACATAAGTGTCATGTCAAACTCACATGAGTGACATGTCAGAAAACGATTAAGTGTCCAAAACATAGACTATATAAATTAAACGTCCAACCCATAGACTGCATGAAGTAAACGTCCAACTCATGAACTGAAAATAACCGTTGTCCAACGCATGGACCGGATGTGACCGTTGTCCAACGTATGGACCGGATGTGATGCATATCCAACACGAGGATTAAATAGCATTGCATGTCCAACACGAGGACTAAGTGGGAAGGGTGTCCAACACGAGGACTAAAAGGTAATGCTTGTCCAACACGAGGACTGAGATATACAGAAAAACCTACTTATATCAATCCACACTCAAATCAGTGTGTAAGTCCCAATTTATACCCTCAGGTCACCTATCATGCATGGATACATAATAAGACTAAAACCAATGTCAGATAATCCAGGCGAACTCTCGCACATGAGTGAAATACCCCAGAATACACAAAACAGGGGTTATACAACAGACAGAGCGGCGGTCGACCGCACCGGTCGACCGCTCTCTATTACGCGGCTGGCGGTCGACCGCTGCGGCTTCGCGGTCGACCGACAGAGCGTCGCGGTCGACCGACAGAGCGTCGCGGTCGACCGACAGAGCGTCGCGGTCGACCGACAGAGCGTCGCGGTCGACCGACAGAGCGTCGCGGTCGACCGACAGAGCGTCGCGGTCGACCGACAGAGCGTCGCGGTCGACCGACAGAGCGTCGCGGTCGACCGACAGAGCGTCGCGGTCGACCG
>NC_033795.1:32993981-33016065 GCF_001876935.1 Asparagus officinalis
AACAAATCCCATTAAAACTGATTAGAAAACTTTTAAGAACATAGGAGAGGACTGGGCGAGATGTTACTCGCCTGAGGGGGTATTGTAGAACTCCTGAACACGCGTGAGCATGCTCCTCCTTCGATAGAATCGCTCCAAATCCCGCTGAAACTCTTCGAGACTCCTCACAAATCGCCAAGAACGGATCTAGGGTTTGGGAGAGAAGAGGGGGGCTGCTAGGGTTTGTAAAACAGAAGAAAAAAGGTGATTTTCGTGATATAACATGTATATATATATCAGCAAACCCGAAACCCGAAACCCGAAACTGGAAATTCAGTCTGACTAGGAACATTCTCTTTGGTATTTTGGCTATAACTTTCTCATACGACCTTGGAATAAGGTGATCTAATATTTGTTGGAATGCTCTTGAAGAGACCTACAACGTTGGTATTATATACATTCCCAGATTCTTAATGAATCAATGAGAAAAACATAGAAACTCTTAACTGGTCAAAATTCTCAGATTCTCACTCTTGGCCTTTGTGCATGATTTGTGTATTTGTATTCACATATATACATATATACATTGAATTGATCTCAAATCAGTTCCTAGCATACTCAAACATCATAATATATTATTTATAAATGTATAACATATTTATTATTATTTATCATAAAGTATTCAAATTTTCGGGGTTTTACATAAAGAAATGTAACCATATGACCAGCCGTCATGACTGATGCGACTACGGTTTCTAGGACCGCTAGCTTGCATAACGATGGTGTCCCTCCTTCACCGCCGAGAGGCACCGCTGATTTACCTAGAGAGGTTGATATACACTCAACGACCACACCTGCTATCATCTCGGAGCCCGTTGAGACTAGACTGACGGAGCTGATCGTCAGACCTCAGTCTGCGAGGACCTCTATTGGTATTGGTATGCTTGCAATTCGCTTTAAATTAAATTTTATCACGTTCGAGAATTTCTTATTCGCTTTAAATTAAATTTTATCACGTTCGAGAATTTCTTACTCTTCAACATGATTGCTTGTAGGATCTCAGCCTTCTCCATATGAACATGTCCTTGCCCTTTTGTCTGATTTCGATCCCAGCAGAGACATATTCCGAATGGATCTCAGCTCTTTCGTCGTCTTTTTTAACAGCATGATCGAGAAGATTCTTCATCAAGGGTATTGCTTTGATCAGTTCAGACGTTCCCTTTCTTGTCACCTGACGATGATCAAAGAAGAGGGATATCCGGCGTTAGCTGACTCTCTTACTGCCGATTTTATTGTCTTGGAGTCTGAACTCCGAGAGTTAGAGGAGCTAAAGGCTAATGGAGCTTCTTCTTTCGTGTCCTCTTAGTTGGAGCATAGATTGTCACAATGGCGTGATTTGAGATCTTCCATCGGCAGCGAGCTTCAGTCACATGAGAATTCTATTGCACAGCTGATGGCTAGTCTTGCAAGAAAGGACACTGACAGAGCCGAGTTACTCGGTTCTTTAGACTCCAACCGTGAGAAAGTAGACAAGTTGAAGAAGACCTTGAAGTATGCCGAGCAGTCTGGTGCTATTATGGCAGAGGAGTTGGCTGGACTAGAGAAATCTCGCGGACAGATGATTGAGAGATTAGGATCTACACAGGAGAGATTGATAAAGCTGAAAAATGAAGCCGCGAAGATCTTGAGCAATTCTGAAGAATCTGCCCGAATTGATCTGCAGGCTGAGCTTGAGCAGAGTTATGCAGATAGACTTTCTAAGTTAGAATTTCACATTCTTACTCGCCGACTACGTTCGGGCCCATGAGCTTTTTGTTGTATGCTTTGACTTGATCCATTAGTAGAGACCCAGTATTTGATTTAATGCACTCATCTTTTATCATAAAGTTTCTTTATTGATTGTGAATCTAATGGACACAATATTTATAGAATTTTTGGCAAATCCCCAGCCATCAACGGGTTTGATGTGCCTTTACCGATTACCGTTTGAATCGGGCTAGCATGCGGATTATTTTAGTCCGTTCTGCATGTAACGTTGTGCTAAGAGCGTTAATTCACTTAGACTTGATGCTATGATTTTGAATACATAGACTTCACCGTTTCTTATGGGAAAAGGTACCCAGCAACACGTGTTAGGCGATGACTTATCCCTTCTTAGGTTTCAGGATAAAATTCTCCAGACTTAGACTCTGATGTCTTTTTCAATCGGCGAAAGATTAAACCGACGATGTGTGTTAGACATAGACTTTAGGATTTTTGGCAAACCCCCAGTCTTCAACGGGTTTGATGTGCCTTTACCGATTACCATTTGAATCAGGCTAGCATGTGAATTATTAAAACCCATTTCACATGTAACGTTGTGCTAAGAGAATTACTTCTCTTAGACTTGATGCTACGATTTTGAATACATAGACTTCACCACTTTTTACGGGAATATGGCGCCCGACAACGTGTATTAGGCGTTGACTTATCCCTACTTAGGATTCAGGATAAAATTCTCCAGACTTAGACTCTAGTATTTTTTTCAATCGGCGAAAGACTAAACCTGTAACGCGTGTTAGGCGTAGGCTTATCTCTATTTAGGAGTTGAGATAAAATTCCTCGTGCATAAAGTGCGCGGATTGGAAGTTGAGAATTGTGTCTTTTCTCAAGACAAAGACAAACCCAAAGTTGGAGCGGAAGAATTTTATATTCTTGGCCCCAGGTCTTGTTTAGGGTAAAGATGAACCCAAAAATGAAAGAGGAAGAATTTTATATTCTATCTTTCAACACTGAAGAAGAAGAATTTTATATTCTATCTACAGTTGGAAAGAAAACTCGAGGTGGGATCTCCACCCCCAGAATCCGGAAAGATAAAACTAAGAGTGGGATCTCTACTCCAAGAATCAGAAAGATTCAAACGACCCTAACTTTTATAGGATTGGTTGTTTGATCCAAAAAGAGTTCCTCATTTATTGAGGGGAAAGTCCAATTTCGACCCTAACTCTTATAGGTTTGGTTGAAAAAGAAACAATAGCAGTATTTCGTTTATCGAAAGGGATGACTCGGTCTTAGTCCTAACTATCTGTAGGTTTCACTAAGTGAGATTGGGAACAATCCTAACTTTTATAGGTTTGATTGTTCGAATTGAAAGTGGACCTCTCGTTCATGGAAGGAATCGAGAGGAGAATTTGGCTTTGGCCCTAACTTTTATAGGTTTGACCTGAAAGCAAAGAGAGCGGAATACAGGTAGCAATAGAAAAACTGGTTTGTGCTAGCCACTCGATGGAGGATATCGATGTTAAGTGATTAGGACTTAACACGTCAAAATTTGAAAATTGCCATGAATTGGCGGATTAAAATTTTGGCGGACCCACCGTCAATTGATTTGATCAGTGGGGGATTTTACGAGGAAAGATTAATCTGTTAAAAGGATTGAATCTTGTCTCAACAAAATAACTCATGAGAGTTAGTGAATTTTGGTAAAAGGAAACATTCTAACATTTAAGGTTTAAATGTAGATGTCTTAATTATCACTTTTATAGTGATTGGGTTATCCCTAAGAATACCACACGTGGTATTCTTTCGGAAACTTCCCGATACATTAGTTATCCTGAAGGTACTAAGGATAGTATTTTTCAGGAATTTACCATTTATTGGCATCATAAGCCGATCGCCTTCCTTGGTAACTAGGCGATATGTGCCATTCGAGTAGACTGTCTCTACTACGAATGGTCCCTCCCATTTAGGTTCAAATTTGCCTTTCTTCTTGGAGTTAAGGATCATAGGCCGTCTTTCAGTTAAGACCAAATCTCCTTCTTTAAAACTCCGTTGTCGAACCTTCTTGTCGAAGGCTCGAGAAATTCTGGCTTGGTAGAACTCAATATGCTGTTGAGCCTCTAAGCGCTTTTCATCGAGCATCTCGAGTTCTTCGAGACGTTTCTGATGTTGTTCTTCGGTCGTCATCTGGGTTGCGAGAGCGATTCGAAGAGTTAGAATTTGTATTTCCAACGGAAGAACGGCTTTACATCCGTATACCAAAGAGTACGGGGTCGCTCCCGTCAGTGTATGTACCGTGGTACGATAGGCCCATAAAGCTGCGCCAAGCTTGTCATCCCAATCTCGTTTATTAGTTTTCACGAGTTTTGACAAAAGCTTTATGATTGTCTTATTGAAGGCTTCAGCCAATCCATTTGCTGTGGGATTGTAAGCCGTCGACGAGACGTCCTGAATTTTGAACTTCTCGCAAAACCTGATGAAGGCGTTGCTAACAAATTAAGGACCGTTGTCATGTATGATTCGTCTTAGAACACCATGACAGTAGATAATATGGTGTTTGATGAATGTAATGACGTTGCTCGTCTTAACTTCTCTGAGTGGGATCGCTTCAGCCCACTTGGAGAAGTAGTCAGTAACTGCTAAGATGAATCGGTCACCTTTGATTGACGGGGGATTTATAGGACCAACAATATCAATTCCCCAAGTCTCAAATGGCCATGATGTAACCGAAGGATGCAGATGCTCCGGAGGTTGGTGCATATAATTCGCGTGTATCTGACACGCATGACATTTTCGGGCATACGGGACTGCGTCACTCATTATAGAAGGCCAGAAATATCCCATTCTTCTGATGCGATCATAAAGTTTGGGCCGGGTTGGTGTGCGCCACAAACCCCTTCGTGTGCTTCCTTGAGGACTTCCTCAGCTTCTTTAGTCGATAAGCAACGTAATAGTAAACCATCGTACCCCCTGCGGTACAACGTTCGACTCTCCGTGTTATAGTAGAATCTCACTGCTCTTCATCGGATTGAATCCCTCTCTTTCACATCTTCTGGTAAGATTCCATAAACGCCAATCTCGGGGTTCAAACTCGACTTGAGTTGAATATACCTCTTGAACATCCTCTTCCTTGTCATCTTCATCGTAGATTGGCACTAAGAGTTGGTGAGTTTTTACCGTAACAAACTGTTCTGTTTCAGGAGGCTGTGCCAGAGATACGGCTTTGCTGCTAATGCATCTGCGTAAGCATTCTGTAATCGCGGAATGTGTTCGATGAAGAATCCTTCGAACGATTCTGCCATCTCTACCGCCATCTTATGATATGGTATTAAATCCTGACTTCGGACCTCATACTCCCCTTGAACCTGCTTAACTATTAGTTAAGAATCGCCGAAAACTTCGAGATACTCAACCCCCGGTTCTTTAGCGAAATTGAGTCCTATGAGTAGCGCGTTATATTCGACTACATTATTTGAGCATGGCTCGGTCAACGAGTAGGCTCGAGGCATCACATGTTTTCCTGGGGAAACTAAGACGACTCCAACTCCAGAAGAAATCTCAGAACATCCAGGGGCACTTGCTACATTAGTCGCTCGAGAAGCACCATCGAAGTACAAACGACATACTTGTTGGTGTGAAGTTACATTGATGTAACGCCCGCCCCGGAATCCCGGAGTCGGTACGCTATTAGATCTGATGGACTGGCCTCACAAACCACCACATGTCTTTTCAGCACGTTTTGTCCTCACTCACGCGCTCCCTGGAAAACTTCCCAGGGGGTCACCCATCCTAGAATTTCTCTAGGCTAAGCACGCTTAACTTTGGAGTTTCTAAGAGTTGGATTCCCGAAAAGAAGATGCATCTTGGTGGTATGAGTATTCCAATCAAATCTATCAATACTAATCACATCACCCTCTCAAGGGTTGGGGTATTACATACTCCCCCACTTAAACTCACAACGTCCTCGTTGTGCCAAATCATATCATCCAAGACCGTACCATCCGTGTGAGATTCTAGAGGTGGCTCCTACGGTCTCAAGAGGTGGCTCCCGCCCTCTCGACGTAGCACTTTACGTCGCATAGCACTTAGCTCTCACAATTCCGGTTGGCTTGGCTCTGATACCATTTGTAACGCCCGCCCCGGAATCCCGGAGTCGGTACGCTATTAGATCTGATGGACTGGCCTCACAAACCACCACATGTATTTTCAGCACGTTTTGTCCTCACTCACGCGCTCCCTGGAAAACTTCCCAAGGGGTCACCCATCCTAGAATTTCTCCAGGCTAAGCACGCTTAACTTTGGAGTTCCTAAGAGTTAGGTTCCCGAAAAGAAGATGCATCTTGGTGGTATGAGTATTCCAATCAAATCTATCAATACTAATCACATCACCCTCTCAAGGGTTGGGGTATTACAATTGACTTCATGGGTTTCATCTGGTAGATCGTCATATATCTCAGTAGTATCCGTAGTTGGGTTAGCTGCCAGGAGGTCACAGATGGCCTATCCTTTTACTGACTTCTGTTGTTTAAAGTGCAAGTCATATTGGGACAAGAGTAAGGCCCATTTTGCTAAACGCCAATTCATAAAAGCTGGCTGTGTCATGAATACTCGGACTGGGTTAACTTTAAAGATAACATAAATAGTTTGTCCATCCAGGTAATGCCACATTTTTTGAATTGCGAATACCAAGACGAGACATTCCCTTTCAATCATGGGATACCGAGATTCAGCGCCTACCAAGGTCCGACTTAGATAATATACTGCCTGCTCATGACCGTTATCGTCATCTTGTGCAAGTAATGCACTTAATGAGTGACTCGTCGCCTTGACATAAATCAAGAACGGTTTGCCTGATTTTGGTGCAACGAGTACAGAAGGTTTTGAGAGATATTCTTTAATACTCTCGAACGCTTTTTGACAAGCGTCATCCCATACGAACGATACACCCTTCTTTGTGAGTTTAGAGAATGGTTGACATTTTCTTGAGAGGTTCGAGATGAATCGACGGATATAAGCCAACCGCCCTTGCAATCCTCTGAGCTCTTTAAGGTTTTTCGGAGGTTGTAACTCATTAATTGCCTTTACTTTATCAGGGTCGATGTGAATATCTTTGGTGGTGATGACGAATCTAAGGAATTTACCACTGGACATTCCGAGGAAAGACTTGGTAGGATTCATTTTCAATTGATGGGTTCGCATCAGATCGAACATCGTCTTTAAGTCTTTGATGTGATCATTCTTGTTACGACTTTTTATGACTAGATCGTCCACGTAGCATTCGACAGTTTTTCGGAGATGCTCCTAAAAAATCTTCGACATGGCTCTCTGATATGTGGCACCTGCATTCTTTAAGCCGAAGGGCATGACCGTGTAGCAGAAAACGCCGAGGGGTGTTCTAAACACGGTATGCTTTTCATCATCTGGATTTATCTTTATTTGATTATAACTAGAAAACCTATCCATGAAAGACATCCTCTCGAACCCGCACGTATTTTCGATGATGACATCTGTGATGGGAAGGGGGAAATCATCTTTTGGACAGGTAGCGTTGAGGTCTCTAAAGTCGATACAAACCCTGATTTTCCCATTCTTCTTAAGAACGGGGACAATATTGGCAAGCCATTTGGGATGTTGCTCTTCCCTAACAAAGCCCGAGTCAATTAGCTTTTTAACTTCGGACTCGATTGCCTCCATCATCTGCGGACGAAACCGTCTTTGTTGTTGTTTGATAGGTTTGACATCCGACTTAATATTAAGATAATGCACTGCTACATTTGGATCGAGTACTGGCATATCTTCATAATTCCAGGCGAACACATCGATGTACTCCCTGACAAGAGAGATTAACTCCTCTTTCTCATCGGGCGGGAGGCTATCGCTAATGAATATTGGCTTTGGGTTATCCTCGATTCCCATATTCACTTGAACCACTTGATCCTTGGTAGGAGGTTCTCTTTGTTCAAACCTATCGCCGTACTGTATGTTTAGGTGATGAACCCAAGGATCTTCCTAAGTCAGTATCTGATCGTCTTCCTCTATTGTCGCAGGGTCGATCGTAGTCATGTTCGACATTAGCTTTTTGAACATTTCACCAAGACTAGCGTCGGAATCCCAAGCTGAAGAATCAGAAGAATCCTCGTTTTTACCTTTGTTAGCAATTTGATCGATGACCTTCCAGCAACACTCGTCATCGGATGAGGAGACATAACCTAAACCTCTTCTATGCCGATAATAATCATCGGGTTTTCCTTTTGGTACGTAGGCCATTCGAGGCGGAACTCACGGACCTTGACCAAAGCAAAGACCTTCTCCGAGCGTGAAATCATATCCATACTTCTCCATTAGATCACGTGCTTTTGTGTTATACCTAAATAGATGAGGGGCAGGTTTATCATCATGGTCTATCTCTTCCAAAAAGTGGTCTGGTATCGGAGATTCTCTTCCTTTACTGTAGATGACTTTCTTTTCACCCCCTGTCTTTGCAGGGATGACAAGTGTCGTTCCGCATGTATCCTGTACCTGTTTTTTTATCATACAAAATGATTGAAGTGGCATATACAAGTCAGGGTTATCATACAGCTCCTTAGTGATGTTATCAAGACACAACGAGTACTCTAAATCATCATTTATTACAATATCTTCGGCAACTTGCCAGTTACAACTACTTCCGATGATTCTTCATCGTCAAGATTGATTATAATGGATACAATATCATTAAGTACAAAACCACCATCATAATCAAACCCAGCTTCGGTATCAGCTTCATCTCCGCTGTCCGTTCCTTGGGCCGATGGTTCAGTATCGGATTCGGCACCGTATAGAAGGGAATCGGTAAAATAGTTCTCCAACCCCTTAAACAGTTGCTTATCCGCGACCACCGTCTTGACTTCATTATTAGTGTCCACATATTTGAGGCACCGATGAAGAGTTGACGGGACTATAAGATTACCGTGGATCCAAGGTCGACCCAACAATAAGTTATAGGATGTTTCTGCGTCAATCACGTAGTAGGTGACTTCTGACTTCAAATCCCCAATCTGGAATTTTACTCGAATCTTTCCCAATGGTCTGGAACCACTAGTGTTGAATCCGTAGATTGTAGTGCCCGTGGAAGCTAGCTTACTAGCCGGTATTCCAAGATTATACATCAATCGGAGAGGCATGATGCTGACAGCGGAACCCGGATCGACTTGGATCCGGTTGACAACGCTGGAACCAATATGTCCGGTGAAGTACAAGGGCCGATCATGCTTTGAGTTTTTTGTCTGCATGTCTTCTTTGGTGAAAGAAATGCAGGGAAAGTGGTGTGCCGCGAGATTGAAGTGTTGGACCGGCGGCTCTGGTTCTTCAGGAGATGGCTTGATCCGAGTCAGGAAAACTTCAGAATTGGACAAGGCCTCTTGTAACGCTTCCCTTGTGTCCTTTGAAAGACGCAACAATTCATACAGCGTTATTCTAGCCGGTATATTAGCTAGTTGCGCCATAATATCGAAACGAGGTGGAGAGCTTGAAGTTCCCAGTTTGTCTCTCCCAATCGGTAGATTGAACCGAGACTGCTTCGGGTTTTGGACTTCCTGGTGTAGAGGTTGTTGGGTCTTCTCCACAACTACAGGTGTTGGGGGAGTTGTGACAATTCTCATCTCCGCTAGGGTTTTGGAAGGAATGGTTTTGGTTACCCCCTGCTTAGCCAACTGCTCGGAAGCATCCAGATACTTGAAATGATATTCATTCCCGCTCCGTGTCACAAAAGCTTCATGTTCATCTTCAGAAAGTGGGAAAGCAGGAATTCTATCATCGTCTCCTTCTGGAATGGTTGCGGCTCCATAACAAGACTTACCTTTTCCTTTTGACTTTTCCTTGGAAGAGGATCCGGTCCATTGTTCATCTCCAATTAGATCGGGGTGAACCCAAAGAATCTCACCATTTGGAGCTGTGTGTGGTATAAGTCCTTTCTGGCATTGCTTGTGAGGATCATCATTCACTGTCTTTACCGCCGCATTTATTACTGGCTCAGGCTGAAACCAGTTCAAAGGAACGGATCCAAAACTGATCGACACTACATTCGCGCCCACCTTCTTCTCTTTAGGTTGCTTCATAGTGATGACCCCGACATCGATTAAAGCTTGGATCTTATCCTTGAGAGTGTAACATGCCTTGGTAGGATGGTGCACCACTCTATGAAATGCGCAGTACTTCTGGTCACTAATTCTTTTAGCATCTTCCTGATCTTGGATCAGAGGCAGCTTAATCTTGTTATTCTCTATGAGGTATTTGAAGATACTTTGGACTTCATCCTCTTTGAACGAGTAGACCTTCAGGAATTTTGGTTCCGAAGCCTTCTGTTTCTGAGGCTATTGTTGCCACCTTGATTGTTGAGGCACTTTCTGTTGTTGTTGCGGTTGCGCTTGTACTTCGAATGTTTGGTTCGCGTCCACCGCATTCGCTTGTGCCTTTCCTTTACCTTTAGGAACAAAGTTCTGTTGTGGAGTATTATTTGCCGCTTGACCCCTTTCAGTCTTCTTCCTTTTAAGGAATCTTTCGGCTCATTCTCCTCGCACTTTCAAATCTTTCCAAGTCTTTGATGGTGCCATTCTCATAGCTTCGAGGATATCCAACGAAAGATTATTATGACAAGTCTCGAGGATGAAGTCTTCACTGACCGGATCCCTACAGTTCATCGCTTTGTTCCGGAATCTCTTGACGAAGTTTTCAACCGTCTTACCATTTTTCTGTTTCTCGTCAAATAATGTACCAATTGAAATCTCAGTGTCATCGTCGAAGAAGTTTGTCAAAAACATATCATTCATGTCATCCCAACTGTTAATACTCCCTGGCTTAAGACGGTGATACCAATCGAAGGCCGCTCCTCGAAGAGTGCCAACGAATGACCGCACCATTAGAGGTTCATTCCCGGAGATTATTCCTAAGTGAGACTTAAAATATATTAAGTGCTGGGTAGGGGAACCCTTTCCATCAAACGGCGTGAAATTGATCAAATTGAACTTCGCCGGGTATGGAATTGATTCACACTCCCTTGGGTATGGACATGGTATCCCGGACCTCTTCACTTCTTGAGCACTCATGAACGCGTTGATCTTGTTCTCCAAATCCCTCATTTTCTTATCCTCACTCGTATATGTCTTCGAGTGGTTTCAGGGAGAAGTAATGTGGTCCTCCTTCGTATTGTTATCATCCGAGGAGCCACTTCCATTATTGTTGTTGACAGGAGGGGTGTTCATGTTGGCATTATCCTTAACTTCCCGTTCATCATCACCTTGGTTAGGATTATTGCGACGACTGGATTCTCCTTGATGATTCGTCAGTGCCGCGATTTGCTGGTCATGCATTTCTCTTATCTGCTGTATGGCCATTTCCATTTCAAATTTAAAATTTTCTTTCTGCTTAGTCAAAGCATCCTCCAGTATTTTAGCCATCTGTTCGGTGCTAATCATGAGTGATTCGTAGGGTTATCCTGCACTTAATGTGGTGTCATCTGAAGCCATCGCTGAGCAAGCATCCGAGCAAGCATCCGAGCAAACATTCGAGGTTTCATCATCTGAAGGGAGCCCCTTCTGCATTCTCTGGTAATCCCTTCGTCTATTGGTCCCCGATCGCAATCGAGTTATACGCTGGGACACCGCGGCAAACTGATCCAGACTAAAGTGTCGCATTGACTTCCCTCTCCCGGTCATAGTTTCCTTTTACGGTAGTGTCTTGGTCTGGCCTCGGACGTTCTGGTGGAGATTCTCTCAAACATAGAAACTCTTCGTGGGGCTTTAGAACAGCAGCATTCTGATAGCACTGCCTTGATTATGTTGGCACACGGACAATGAGAATCCGTGTCTCGAACGTTTCTTTTTCGAGACTTATTCGTACCCCCAGCCCTATAGTACAACTCGTCAGTTTGATAACTGGAGCAACCCATAGAGTGTTGGCACGACTTCCCAGGTATAACATCATCATCAGACAAATGTGTTTCCCTCTGGGGATACGACGCTTTATTGGCGTCCCCAAAAGTCACTCGTTCAGGTTTACGCTTTTGTGAGCGTGAAAACCTAACGGACTCTTGAACTTCAACCCGCAATCCAATGCGGTCGGTAATAGGGGCTTTCCCTTTATTATCTTTCTTAGGGGGATTGGTATGACCCCCAGTCTGGATTGTCGTTTGGGGACCTTTATATGGTCCCAATCGCTCCTTCACAGGTGCTTTACCTCGATCTTCCGGTAAAGGATCGAGGTGACCTTTCAAAGGAACTCTAGATCTTATGAGATCCACGCTATTACCCGGCTCCGTCGGAGGTGTGAGGACAGGGAAAACGGGATCTGGATTTGAAGAAGGCCGGACGGTAACTTCGTCCACTTTTGCCTTAAGTGCTGGTTTTGCCTTTGGTACCCATACCTGTTCGTGTCTGGGCGGCTTCTTAACCGTCTCTTCTTTTTACATCTCTTCTGCTTTCTGCAGAAGGACTCGGGCATACGCGAGCAATGCACGGCGTTTCTTGATTCGCTCCTCGAGAGTAGAGCGAGTCTTCTTGACGCGGACCCATTCGTTCGTCTTCGCCTTAGAGGAGAGGTTGGCGGTTCGCCGTTGCTGTTCTTGGCGCTGCCTTGATTTCAGATCCTCATTATAGCGGATCCCGTCCATCGACTCCGAAGCTTTGGCCAATTGTCGCGCAAGGCGTTGACGCCGTCTTTGGCGTGCCCTCTTCGACAAAATTGGAGCGCCTTCATCAGTTATCTTCATGGCGGAGGAGGAGTCTAGATCTACAGCTTCGACCTCTTTGGACGCCGCAGGGACGTCGCGGGGCATGGGTGTAGCGGCGGCGAGGGGATCCTTGATCTTCAAGCCTGAAATCCCGCGGGTGTTTCTGGAAGAGGAGACCTTCCTGCGCCTGCTTGGAGAGGCGGATCTGGGGGAGGAGGAAGAGAGATACTCTTCAAACTTTTTTTGATCGAACTCATATTCGATCTCTTCATTCACCCGGATCTTGAATGTCGGTTGCGTCACGATAGCCTCGGCAACGAGGCTGTTGTCTCCCACTGTGGTCGCCAGTTTGTTTTCGGTAAAAGTTGCCTTCATTGTTGAATTCATTATAATATTAATCGTTTATAAAGAATTCAAATTTTAACAAAAGAAAATGAAAGATTACAACTTTCTCAAAAATAACGCAAGATCCATTCGTCGTTTCTTGCTTGCGTAGGTCTTTAGCCGGTGACGGGGACGTCGATATCCGTGGACTACCTGACAATCAGATCAGATCCAGAACTCCGTCGATTCGCGAAGGAATCTAGAAGCAGAAGTGCTTATCTCGGCAACAGCGAGATAATTGCTCTTCTAAGGATTATCGTAACAGGATAATCCTAAGGATCGGACGCGGGTGGTGCAGATCTGAAGAATCTCTCTCTCTAGCATTGAAGAACTCGATCAATCTTCAATCCGGCAGGGCTTTGCCAATTCTCTAAAATTCTAGATCCCAAAAAATGAAGGCCTGAGGCTTGTATTTATAGGCTCGGGGGGAGTTCGGGTGGTTAAAACTGCACAAAAGCCCGTTTTTAGGCCTGGAGACACCCCTGGGTGTCTCGGCCTCGCCGAGACACCCTTGGGTATCTCGGCCTCGCCGAGACACCCTTGGGTATCTCGGCCTTAGCCGAGACACCCTTGGGTATCTCGGCCTTAGCCGAGACACCTTGGGGTGTCTCGCTTGTGCTGAGACACCTCGGGGTGTCTCAACTCAGACTGAGACCCTTTTTTCGTACACTTGTCCGTTTCCGCCGTAATTTCTTCGTCCGAACTCGGATTTGAGTGATTCAAAGTGCGTCGGAAAGCTGACGAGGAGTTCTATAAGCTCTGATGATTAGATCATTGTGGATTAAGCTAGGATAGGAGTGTCGTTTCGTCTTTTGTAAGCGACGCGGGACTCCCGATCAGTTCGTGTCTTCGTTATTCTAAAATTCCGTTACTTCACGTAGTTCGTCGATTCACTTCAAGCGTTCATCGACGTCAATCAAGATTCTGTGACTTGGATAGTGACGTTCCTCATCTCCTCTTAGCTTTGAGCTGCTCACGGAGACCTATAGGTAATTTTCGATGCCTACAATGATATCATCTCCCTTTGTCATAAGTCTCTGCTGAGTCGACTCATTATCTTATGAGTCAACCCATGAGTCATGAGTCGACTCATGACTGTCATGAGTCGACTCATCGAGGGTTTTCTGGGTTTTGTGGGTCGGGTTTGTTTGGGTTTCGGGTCGGGTTTTAACTGTTCATATATATTCTCCTCCACCCGAAAACACCTCTTTTCATCAGTTCTCCCCAGAGAAACCCTAGCCTCCTCTCCCATTCAAAACCCTAGTCCGTTTTTGGGCATTTTGGGAGATTTTCGGGAGATTTCAGCAGCTTCTTTTGGATTACAGCGAAGGTGATCGTACTTCATCACATCTGAAGCGAGTAACATCTCGCTCAATCTTTCTCCCATGTTTTCAATAGTTTACAAACGTTTTTCATGAGTTTTTATTGAGCCTAAGACTTATTTTCAAGTATAAATCAATTCTCATTAGGGTGAATGCTAGAAATCATACGTTTCAGATTTGAAATCCTCACCAACGAGTTTTTTGATAAAAACCCAGATCTAAAAATTTATTTAAGAATGACAAATAGGAGTTTTTATTTTGATTAAATGCTTTCACTCATGTTTAGGAGTTAAAAATTAGGTCTAACATGCTGATGTTCGTTTCTCATGCTATATATGAATTTATCACTGCCTCATAGTCTAGAATTGATAGTGATGGAGGTGAAGACCAGTATAGAGGGAGTATGGAACGAAATGGACGAGCTGCAGTTGTGAAACATCCAGTTTTTAGCCCGTGAGTCGACTCATGACTCATCACGAGTCGACTCATCAGGTTGAGTCGACCCATGACTGTCATGAGTCATCTCACGAAGTCTTTTCCTGTTATCATAAGTTTCTGCTGAGTCGACTCGTAACTGATCATGAGTCGACCTATGAGACATGAGTCGACTCATAACTAAACACGAGTCGACTCATCGGAGTTTTTCCTATTTTGTTTGTATTTCTGCTTGATCATCTACTGTGCTTATACTTTCATACAGTGTTCATATATGATCGAGGGTTCTGTTGAGCTTTTGTAGAACATGAGAATGTTGCCTCGTTTATCGGGTATTAAATTTTAGTGGTTATGATTTTATCTACACACGTAAGATGACGTTCCTATCACAGGCTTAGATCAGTACAGCAGGGCATGTATAAGAATAGGATATGTATACCTTTATCGTTTGTATTCCATGGTTCACACACACAGTCCTCGTGTTGGACTATAATCCATTAAAGTCCTCGTGTTGGACTATAATCCATTTGAGTCCTCGTGTTGGACTATAATCCATTAGGGTCCTCGTGTTGGACCATAATCCATTACAGTCATGTTTTAGACTCTTGCTAAACCTTGAGCATGATACTTAACCAAGGTTGGTACACGACATATCATATGAGGCTAGGACACGATAGCTACCTAGGTTGGATATGTCTCTTATTGTAATCTTTGGCATGTTTACGTTTATCAGTAGAGATGTGTTTGTTTTCTTTTCTTTATCGTTTCCTGTATTAGACTTCGGGTTTGGTGTTTAGGGAATTACAATTTGAGATACAAGGTATATACATGAGGGTTTCCTTATTTGGATTATTTCGCTCGACGTACCTACGCTCGTGTTGTAATTTCCTAAGTACCGAAACCCATTATTGTTAGGATAAATGATCGTATATTATTATGTATTAACTGTATTTTCATATATAATGAGCCCTATCCCTTGGGGTTGGTTGTGATGTTGCTCGCTAGCGCTTTGACGCTCGTTGTCCCTCCCCCTTTCAGGTAACGATCCAGGAGCCCGAAGAGTCGCAGGTTGATGGCGATGCACTTTAGCTTCAGCCGTCTATTTAGTTATATTTTCTTTTGAGCTCCACTGTAGACTTTTGTGTAGACATGTGATAGTTTTATTCTAGAAGTTGTAAAGGCTGTGTGTCTTATTTCCTCTTGTCAGACATTTTGTATTTGAGACTTGTTGAGAACTCCAGTTCATTTATTTCAGACATAGACTTGTTGAGAACTCCAGTTCATTTATTTCAGACATTTACTTGTATTCCAGTATATTAGATGATGAAATATTAATTTGATCTCTATTATTTCATCAGTTGATTCTTGTATAATATCTTACTTGCTTTTGTACCTACATCTGTTATTGACTCTACTAGAGAGATAGTAATTATGATGGTGAAACATGTTATTGTACGGTGTGGTACATGGCAGGTTTGATATTTCTGGTTTCACCTCGGACTGCAGCCTTGTGTGAACCCAGGGGCGTCATAATTAAAATCTTCAAGAAATCCTGGATGAACTGCCTGTATTAACCGGCTAAACCCAAGAAGCTTCGAATCTCTATCATCGTTTTCGGCGTTTCCAAATCAAGAATTACTGTAAACTTAGCCGGATTCACTGCTATGCCCTCTCTGTTGTTGACGTGGCCGAGAAATCTAACTTTTGAAAACCAAAACCCGTATTTGCTGAACTTGGCATATAATTGATGCTCCTGAAAAGTCTGCAATGCTACTCGTGTTCTGCCTCCGATCTTAAAAATATGAGAATATCAAACTGGCCCATGAAGGGACGGAAAAACCCGGTTCATCACATTCATGAATACCACGTGTGCATTAGTCAACCTGAATGGCCTGACTAGAAACTCTAGAGATTCACATCGAATTAGGAAAAACGGCTTTGGGAAAATCCATCTCCCGAACCTGCAACTACGATAACCAGAACAAAGATCAAACTTCAAGAAATACTACGCTCTCTGTAACTAGTCGAACAAGTCATCAATCCTAGATAATGAGTACCTATTCCAGATAGTGACCTTGTTCGGCCCTCTATTATCAATGCACAATCTTATACTACCGTCCTTCTTCTTCACGAAGAGGACTGGTGCGCCCCACGGAGAATAAATCCTACAAATAAAACCCTAAACTAACAACTCGTCCAACTGGGTCTGAAGCTTCCTCATCTCAGCTGGTGCCATACAATAGGGTGTGCGGGATATCGGGACTGTGCCCGGTTGTAACTCAATACAAAACTCGACCTCTCACACAGGAGGTAACCCAGGTATATCTTGAAAGACATCATGATACTCTGAGACAACTCTAGTCTCTAATAAATCAATACTCAGATCTCGTCACAGCACCTCCTCGATATACGCCAGAAACGACTCCGCAAAACGGTTGCCATGAGACGTTGCTACAATATCTCGGACCCATCGGCCGCTCACAAATTGACTGTCTTCACAAAGAAGTCAATACTAGCCTGGTAGGAGGATAACCAAACCATACCAAGGATAATATCGAACCCGGACATATACAACGCTATCAAATCGACAAGAAAATCTGACTCGTCTAGTCTGATGACATGTCTCCTATAGATAGAGTGGACACCTCCCCTAGAGGAGTAGATACTGACAACGGAATATCTAAAGAATGCGCTACAAGCTGAAGCCTACCAACGGAGGTATGAAAGATAAGCAAATTTTCTAAATCAAATTAGATCCGAGCTGAAAAGAAATTCATGAATAAAGCTCCGCACATACCCTGATCACGCGGTATTACTGAATAGACTCTGCTGGATAATGCAAATCTCCTAAAAAATACAAATATGGCCTGCTAACCCTTAATCCTCGGATTAACAAGTAGTGCCTCTATTTCCCCACTGCTGGCTGAAATTACGACTCTGAGGCTGTCGTCCGTGACCTCTATCTTGCTGGCTCCCTGCTGGTGTACTGCGATAATTCTTTCGCTCTTTGTTCGATCTTGTTGTGATTGTAACATGTACTCCAAATTCTGTGCTACTTCGGCGCTCTCGAATCATATTGTGCTCCTTTCTTATATTGTCCTTGTTACTGGGTTAAAATCATTCTCCCACTGCTAGGATCCTCTAGATTCCGTAATAGTTCTCTTATCATTGTCATTGTCATTATTCTGATTTGATTTCTTCCTTCACTATGGGTATATCTCCCTGCTTCACTTAGACTAGTTTTAACTGCTTGTTGAAGTAGTGACTAAAATTCTCCCAAATAGGTGATAATTGCTACCCGTCAAAAATCTGGATGTTATTGCTATCCTCCAGCGATGTCCTCAGTACTGAATACGTCTAACTTCTGCTTGGTACTAAGTCGACGTTCAAGGAATTTTCACATACTCCTTCTCTTATATGTTGTAAATGAAGCTGGTGCGCCTTGAAACTCTGGTGCTCTCATTGTATGATATCTTTCTTATTCTTTCAGAGCTAAACCTCCTGCTCTGCGGCTCTATAAACAGCTGATTGTGGTGGTGGTGCCCTCATTGGTATTGCCTCTTTATTTTCACGATGGGTACAACCGGTGATAGAACTCTTCAAAGTGGTACTGCTGACGGAAACGGATACACTTCTTGCTCCTCGAGTGTTGTAAGATCTTGTTGCTAATGGTGTCATGAAGTCGATCAAATACTGTGGAGTCTGTTGTGGCTCTATATATATATACAACGTATCACAATACGAATTTATAATACATAGTATTCACGCAAATACCTTTGAATTTATACAAAATTAGTATCATAAAAAAATATTCTCAAAATTTGAGATATACGCATATATCGTCCTCACTCATACTAGGGAATCCTTACGGACTCTATACATGAATCCTAAGAAACTCTATCCTAGCTCCACGACTTGACACAGGATGATCCTAAGGATACTGGAACTAAAACTCTGATACTAACTATGACGCCCCTGAGTTCACACAAGGCTGCAGTCCAAGATGAAACTAAGAATGTCAAACCTGCCATGCACCACACCGTGTAATAACATGTTTCACCATCATAATTCTATCACTCTAGTAGAGTCAATAACAGGTGTAGGTACAAAAGCAAGTAAAAGATAATACAAGAGATAACTGATGAAATGATAGAGATCAAAATAATATTTCATCATCCAACATACAGAAATACAAAGTCAATGTCTGAAATGAATAAACTGGAGTTCTTAACAAGTCTCAAATACAACAAGTCTGAGTAAAGGAAATAAGGCACACAGCCTTTACAACATATAGAATAAAGTCCTCAAATGTCTAAATAAAGTCTATAGTGGAGCTCCATAAATAAAATATAACTAAATAGACAGCTGAAACTAAAGTGCATCGCCATCAACCTGCGACTCTCCGGGCACTTGGCTCGTCACCTGAAAGAGGGAGGGACAACGAGCGTCAATACGCTAGCGAGCAACATCACAACCAACTCCAAGGGAGAGGGCTCATTGTATATGAAAAATACTGTTAATACATAAAAATATAGAATCATTTATCCTAGCAATAATGGGTTTTAGTACTTAGGAAATTACAACACGAGCATAGGTACGTCGAGCGAAATAATTCAAACAAGAAAACCCTCATGTATATACCTTGTATCTCAAATTGTAAATCCCTAAATACTAAACCCGAGGTCTAATACAAGAAGCAATAAAGAAAAGAATACAACTCATCTCTATCGATAAATGTAACCATGTCAAAGCCACAATAAGTGTCCTGTCCAGCCTAGGTAGTTATCGTGTCCAAACTTAATAAATAAGTCGTAGTCCAAACTCAATTATGTATCATGCTCAAGGTTTAGCAAATGTCCAACACATGGACCAAAGGTAATGCATGTCCAACACATGGACTGAATAAAATGCATGTCCAACACATGGACTGAAATGATAAGTATCCAATACATGGATCAATAGTAATGTATGCCCAACACATGGACTATAAGTAAATAGGTGCAATTGTCAAAGGTATATGTGGAAAGATATACATATCCTAAACTCGCACGTGTCTCGATGTGCGGGTCTAAACTTGTGTCAAAAGTGTCAACTCACATGTATATACAAGTCACTATCATTGCAATAAAGTGTCAGATAATCGAGGCGACCCCTCGGACGTATAAAATACACAACCAAAACAAATACATGCACAAACAGTGCGGCGGTCGACCGCAGAGACCACTCCGGTTAACCGCGCACAGGGCAGAGACGTTCTGCTCAACGGAACACCCAGCGGTCGATCGTCACGTCACACCGCGGTCGACCACGAAACAGACAAAAGCTTTTCCAGGTTTCTGTTCTGCTTCGAAATCGATCCAAACAATACACCCATGCTTCCAAACAATATATTACACATTCTAATACATATGAATCATCATATAATAACATCTAGCATGTGAACAAAATCATCACTAAGATTCGTGAACGTATATACGCATGATTTGAAAGTTATAAAACAGTAAATCAAAATTTTAACTCTTAATAAAACATTTTTAGATTTAGATCTCTTTAACCAAAATCATTGGTGAGTATTTGAAAACTGAAAATACTTGGTTTTCACATCTCATATCATAAAGTTCTATCTATATACGCAAAGCAGTGATTTAGGCTCAAGAAAACTCATTAAAATCGTTAGAAAAGCTTGTAAAAACATGGGTGAGAGATTAGACGAGATGTTACTCGCCTCTGAGGTGAACAAAGCTCCTGGATTCACAAGAGAATGATCCCCTTTGCTGATCCACACAAAAATCCGTCGCAAATCCTTCGAACTCCTCAAAAATCACCAAAAAACGAAGGTAGGGTTTGAAAGGAGAGAGAGAAGGGGGCCTGAGGCTATTAGGGTTCAAAAGAGGGTTCTGAGAGCTTCAAAACGAGTATATATACCTAGGGTAACAATCGAGTTTGGTATAAACAAAACCAACCCGAAACAGAACTGAAACTGGCGTCTGCACGCCCAGCGGTCGACCGCCGAGCCCACTGCGGTCGACCGTCTGACAGTCTGCACACAGATTGAGATTCGGTAAAATAGCCATAACTTTCTGATACGATCTCGGAATGAGGTGATTAAAAATTCGTTGGAAAGATGTTGAAGACATAAACTCTTAGCTAGTCATCGATTCCCAAATTTATACATCGAGCATGAAATGTGCATTTGCTCTTATATATACATATATACATTGAATGGATCTCAAATCAATTCCTAGCATACTAAAACATCATAATATATTATTTATAAATGTATAACATATTTATTATTATTTATCATAAAGTATTCAAATTTTCGGGGTTTTACAATCTTCCCCCCTTAAAAGAATTTCGTCCTCGAAATTCAGAAATCATACTTAAGCAAATAATAATACTAGAAAAACACATAGTGGGTCTAATTCAACCCGCAACCAGAAACATTTAGAATTTTACTCTTGATAAGCATATATGGATATTTATATTTAACAGTCCAGGATAACTATATTCCCACTCAACCCTTAATCGAATGGAACTAGTACGTCGGGCGAAAAATCCAAACAAGGAACCCCCCATATATATACCATGTGTTCCGAAAGATTAAGAATTAAGTGAAAATATCCTCATTCTAGCGTTAAATCAAAATATAACCACACAAATAATCGTACACATAAATCAATGCACTTCCTCCATAGGTACCGGAAGTCGCGCGGCATAACATCTTCGCGCTCCCGAAAATCATCTCAACTCCTTTCTGGTTCCACTGAAAAATGTAAATACTCCCACTTAACCCCTAATTAAATGGAACAAGTACATCGAGCGAAAAATCCAAACAAGGAACCCCTCATATATATACCATATGTTCCAAGTACTTAGGAGATAAGTGTTAATACCCTCATTTTAGTGTTAAGTATAAACATCACCATACAGGTAACCATAAGCCATAAACAAGTCATACAAAAATTTAATTTACTTGATCAAACAAATTGTGGGTAGTCGCGATGTATATCCTCCTCGCGCTCCCGAGAAACCTCCTCAACTCCTTTCCGATTCCACTGAATTTCCACCAAGGGAAAAATATCTTGTTTCTAAATTTCTTGTCTTCTCTAGCAAGTATACAAACTGGGATTTCGATCGTAGTCAAATCAACCTGAAGCTAAATCTCCGATGCGTTCAACACTCGCTGTTGCTCTTCAACATGTAATTGTTTCTTGAACATTGGAACATGAAATACTTTATGCACACTAGACATCGATGCTGGAAGGTCTAGTCTATATGAAACAGTTATAATACGCTCCAAAATCCGGAACGGTCCAATATATCTCAGCTCAAGCTTCCACGCCTTTCGAATCGCTGAACGTCTTTCATAGATGATACTTTTAGCATAACTAATTCTTCAAATCTGAAACTCCAAAGGTCTTCATCTCTTATCTGTATAGCTCTTTTGCCGTCTCTGAGTGGATAGAATCTATTCTCTGATCAAGGTTTTTTTTTTTTT